>NC_068968.1:10786446-10878316 GCF_026419915.1 Harpia harpyja
CTTCCCTCCCCCCCCCCCCACACACACAGTGTGCATAATCGGTCTTTGTAGCTTTGCTTGGAAAATGGTCAGTTGCAGGCGGGCAGACAGACGGTAATTTGAAGCGCAACGGTTGAATTGCTAGGAATTGGCTACCTGGTTTCTCTGGGTGGTTCTCTGCTCTCAGTCCTTCCCTTCCTGCCCTCTCTCCTCTTTGTGTGTGGCTTTTTATTTTATTTATTTATGGGTTTGTACTTCCTTCTCTAGCTTCTTGGGCATTTCATGATTGTTGGCAAGAAGCGTGCTGCTCACCTGGGCCTGACCAATGGATTCCGGATGGTTGTGGATGAAGGGCCCGAGGGCGGGCAGTCTGTCTGTCACGTACATCTACATGTTCTGGGTGGCCGTCAGTTGGGCTGGCCGCCTGGCTAAGATTTTTTGCACCGCAAGAGTTGCTGCACGTGTACAAATCGCCACTGAATGGATTTCGTCTGTTGCCCGTCAGTCTAGTAGCCGCTGTTGACGTCTAATTTTTTGTGACGTGTGTCTGTGGAAGGTAATAAAAGCTTTGAGCAGCAGTTGCACAATAAAGATTTAGCATGGGGATATCACCTCTGTCTTGTGCGTCTTACTGAGGGAAATAGTTCTGCAAGTTAAAATGGTGTCTTCCTGGAGTATAAGTATGTGGAACGTTTCAGTCTGTTAACAGTGTTCTATAGACAGATAATGATTTGCCCAGTCATTTGAAGCTGTTCCTCTTCCGACCCCAGTCACTATCATTGTTTAAACCACCAACCCCCTTCAGCTGCTACATGGAGGAATCTGCCTTTTAGGCTTTGCGATGGGTTGACGGGTTGACCTTGGCCGGCTGCCAGGGGCCCACCCAGCTGCTCTCTCACTGCCCCTCCTCAACAGGATAGTGAGAGAAAATAGGATGAAAAAGTTCCTTCAGGAAATATCCACCTGCCAGATCCACGGGCAGCAGGGAAATACCTGCCCCGGACAGCATTTTGCTCTTTCTTAAATATGTTTCCACAGGGGCAACCACCAGCTTCGCCGAGTTGCTCAGCTTTGGCCTGCGGTGAGCCCGGTGCCTAGCTGGCTGGAACCAGCTGTGTCCGGCACAGGGCAGACCCTGGCCTCTTCTCACAGAGGCCACCCCTGCAGGCCGCACCTGGAGCACTGTGTCCACTTCTGGTCCCCACAATTCAAAAAAAGACGCAGACAGACCGGAGAGAGTCCCAAGGAGGGTCACGAAGATGATCAAAGGGCTGGAGAACCTGCCCTATGAGAAAAGACTGAAGGAGTTGGGTCATTTTTCACTTGGAGAAGAGAAGGCTCAGGGGGGACCTCATCACAGTATTCCAGTACTTAAAGGGTGGCTACAAAGAGGAGGGACGCTCTCTTCACAAGGAGCCACATGGAGAAGACAAGGGGCAATGGGTACAAGTTGCCCCAGGAGAGAGATTTCATCTCGATACAAGACAGACTGACTACTGACTTTTTTTTTTTTTTTTTTTTTTTTTTTTTACAGTGAGAACAATCATCCACTGGAACAGCCTCCCCAGGGATGTGGTAGAGTCCCCATGGCTAGAGGTTTTCAAGGTGGGAGTGGACAGGTGTTCTGGTTTCAGCTGGGATAGAGTTAATTGTCTTCCTAGTAGCTGGTACAGTGCTATGTTTTGAGTTCAGTATGCGAAGAATGTTGATAACACTGATGTTTTCAGTTGTTGCTAAGTAGTGTTTAGCCTAAAGTCAAGGATTTTTCAGCTTCTTCATGCCCAGCCAGCGAGAAAGCTGGAGGGGCACAAGAAGTTGGGAGGGGACACAGCCAGGGCCAGCTGACCCAAACTGGCCAATGGGGTATTCCATACCATGTGACGTGACATTTAGTATATAAACTGGGGGGGGTGGGGGCAGGGGGATCGCCGCTTGGGGACTAACTGGGCGTCGGTCAGCGGGTTGGTGAGCAATTGCATTGTGCATCACTTGTATATTCGAATCCTTTTATTATTACTGTTGTAATTTTATTAGTGTTATCATTATCATTATTACTTTCTTCTTTTCTGTCCTATTAAACTGTTCTTATCTCAACCCACAAGTTTTACTTCTCTTCCCGATTTTCTCTCCCCCATCCCACTGGGTGGGGGGGGAAGTGAGTGAGTGGCTGCCTGGTGCTAAGTTGCTGACTGGGGTTAAACCACGACAACAGGGTGCTAGATAATCTAATCTAGGCTCCTTTCCCACGAAAGGATGGACCAGATGATCTTTCAAGGTCCCTTCCCACCTGGGCTGCTCCAGGATTCTACGATTCTTCAGTGGATTGCTGTTTATTAACCCTTTGCTCACTCTGGTTTGGAGCAAGGTATCGGCAATGTTGCCTGCCGAGGCGAGACATGAATTCCACCAAGTGCCACGGACTTCTAAAACCTATGATAATTGCCCAGTCTCTCTCTGAATGTATAAGCCATACCTAGCTTCTTCAAAATTCCCCCCGCCCCCAGAAGCGGGAACACCTTCCAGATACCTTAGGGAGTTGACGCAGACAGAACAATAGATGTTACCTAGCTCAATCATTCAGTAAGCAAACACTGCACCAGTGCAGTTTCAAGGAAACATCGTATGTCAGTTTCCATCTACTTCAGGTAAACCGTTTCCATCTCCTCCCCGGGAAGACTAAATAAAGGTGAAGTCCTCGGGTCACTTACACGCCTGTGTCACCAAACTTCACCCGATCGCTTGGGGATATAGAAGAGATGAAGGCGCCTTCCAGTGGGCGTCTCAGATGCCTCAGTAACATAGGGTTCAAGGGCAACAAAGGATCGCCCTGCTTTCCCATGCCCATCTCCCTTTTCTAATGGCTGCTAAAGAAAGATGAAGTTTGCCGTCTCCCTGTGATGTAGTTTTGGTTTGGGTCTGGCTGGGATGGAGGTAACTTTCCCCATAGCAGCCCTCATAGTGCTGTGTAGTTGTAGCTAGAAGGGTGTTGATAACACACCAATGTTTTGGCTACTGCTGAGCAGTGCTCCCACAGCTGACACATCCCTTCTAGGTATGCATACCATTTCCTAACTGTGGCCTTTTGGGCTACTCCCTCGGGAGGAGGCGACCCATTGAGGACTGAGTTTAAGAGAGGGAAAGGGCCCTGTACTATAACATCTTGTGATGCGCGCAGCTTTTCAGCCTCCTTAACCGCTCTAGTGAGGGAAAGGACCCCTTTTTCCCAATCTGAGTATCGTTGTTCAGTCTCCTTAAATGAAGTGGAAGAGAATAAGAAAGGCCTAGCTGGTCCTTGCGGTCCCTTTTGAAACACGCCACAGTACGAAGCATGTGCGGCAAATCCCCATTCCACCCTTAACGGGTCTCGCGGGTGCAACGGGCCTAGTCTCTGATAAGCCTTAAGCTCATCTTTCAAAGTGTTAAGGGCTTCCGTATGTTGCAAAGTCCAATCCCATTTCCTATTCTTTTGGAGCAAGTCATAGAGAGGCCGGGCAATCACTGAGAACCCTGGTATATGTTTTCTCCAGTAGCCTGAAGTACCTAGCAGCTGCTGTAATTCCGTTTTATCGCCCGGAGTCTGTCCCTTTTCAATAGCTGATAAGAGTGTCGTCGGGTACCGCAACTGCTCCAGCTATCCACCATGCCCCCAGGAATTTAATTTCTTGTCCAGGACCTTGACATTTAGAAGATGGAATGTCTAGCCCATTCTTGACTAACAGATTCCAGATGGCCTCAGCCACTTGCCCTACCTGTTCCTTGTTATCCCCACCGACTAGGATATCATCTATATATTGATATATGTGAACACCTGATGGCACTTCCACAGCATCAAGAAGCTTGGCTAAAGCATTGAGGGCAATAGTGGGGGAATGCCTCTATCCCTGGGGAAGCCAATTAACGGTGTTTTGTGTCCCCTCCCAAGTGAAGGCGAACTGGGGTTTGTCCTCTTCCCTTAGGGGAATCATAAAAAACATATCCTTGACATCTAAAGCAGCCATCCATGGGTGGGCCGCGGCCTGTATTGCCGTTACTATTGAGGTTATGCTCGGAACAGCAGCAGTTAATGGTGGGGTATTACTGTTCAATCTCCTATAATCAACTGTTAGTCGCCACCTCCCATCTGGTTTACGGACTGGCCAAACAGGAGAATTATAAGGGGAATGTATGCGACCTGTGTCCTGGTTTCGGCTGGGATGGAGTTGATTGTCTTCCTAGTAGCTGGTGCAGTGCTATGTTTTGAGTTCAGTATGAGAAGAATGTTGATAACACTGATGTTTTCAGTTGTTGCTAAGTAATGTTTAGTCTAAAGTCAAGGATTTTTCAGCTTCTCATGCCCAGCCAGCGAGAAGGCTGGAGGGGCACAAGAAGTTGGGAGGGGACACAGCCAGGGCAGCTGACCCAAAGTGGCCAACGGGGTATTCCATACCATGTGACGTCACGTCTAGTATATAAACTGGGGGGGGTGGGGGCGGGGGATCGCTGCTCAGGGATTAACTGGGCGTCGATCGGCGGGTGGTGAGCAATTGCACTGTGCTTCATTTGTATATTCCAATCCTTTTATTATTACTGCTGTCATTGTATTAGTGTTATCATTATTAGTTTCTTCTTTTCTGTTCTATTAAACCGTTCTTATCTCAACCCACGAGTTTTACTTCTTTTCCCGATTCTCTCCCCCATCCCACTGGGTGTGGGGGGGGAGTGAGTGAGTGGCTGCGTGGTCCTTAGTTGCTGGCTGGAGTTAAACCACGACAACTTGTGATCTGTCTCTTCTCAAGATCGTTAATTACTTCCGAAATAGCCCGCTTGGCAGCGGCTGGCAGTGGGTATTGAGAGACACGGGTTACCTTAGATTGCGGTAGTGCAGGAGCAACCTGCAACGTTTTCACGTGGGTAGCCCCTGCCCCTTGTTGCCGAAATCCGGAATAAAACTCCTTAACAGCAATGAGAAGTTAAGAAGCAGGCACTCCTTTATTGCAGCGCTGGGCACATGGGGGATCGCTCCACCTATCGTGTGCACCTGTCTGGTTTAACTATGCAGGTTAAATGCACACCTGTTATACATATTCACTAGATTTCCGAGAAATGTTATACATAATCATTAGTTTTCCGGGAAACTATTAACATATGTAAATGTCCTTTACGCAAGCGCAGTGAACGTCTCTGGTGGTCTTCAGAAGCCCTCTGGTGGTCTTCCATAGTCTTCCTCACTTGTCCGCTTCTTGACCTCTCTTAGGTGATTCTGCGCAGTACGATTCTCACCATCATCTATATTAGTTTACATAAAAATGCATACTATGTCTATTCTTAAATTTAACCTTTCTAATAATTGGTCCTTCAGTCACACCATCTTATTAATATTCTTACGTTAAAACAATCATTGGTTAATCTCACTTAACTCTACTGATTGGAATCCTCGATAATTAGATCGAGGTGGGAAGGGTAAGGGGTTTCCAGGCAGCAAACTGGTGTCCATAACGGTTTCCCTAGTTTCCTAAAACAAAACACTACAAACCAACAAATCTTTGTCAAAGTTTCTGTGGTTAACTGATTTTAGACAATACTTGAATTCTTATAGTCACACACAGTACATTTTCTAAAGTTCCTAAGTTCCTATGACTACATTTCAAACTTAACACTCCCATACCTATGCTTCACAATTTTTTACTTCTTAATCAAACCAAACTCTTTTATATAATTAGATTTTAATTTCTTTATCAAAATATTTTCAACACCCTCTGCCCCCAAAGCTCCACACTCTGCCATTGGGTAGGTACCACTGTTTGCCCGCCAGCACATCGAATCCCAGTATATTTCCCTCATAGGGGCTCAAAGCCACTTCCACAGCAGTCATTCTCTTTTCCCCAGGTAGCCAAAGTTGAGTTCGAGCTATGGGACATTTTTCTGCTGCTCCTGTCACTCCCATTATGTTTATAGTCTTTCTCGATGGTTTAATCCCTAGCTCATTAGCTTGTCGTTTGTTTAAAACACTAATTTGGGCTCCCGTATCAATTAAAAATTCTAAACTTATCCGTCTTGGACCCACAGGAATGTGTATACAAGGCTCCTTATCAGCAGACCGTTGGCAAGAATTCACCACGCGCATTGGGCGGCCTGAACCCCAGACCGCAACTTCTAGTTTTTAGCCCTTCCGACTCCCCTCGCAGTGCCGCGAAAGGGTTCAGTTTCTCTTCCCGAGGGGGCGGGGTTGCTGGCGCTTCCCTTTGGTCTCTAGTTTTCCCCTCCAGCAATTCCACCAGCTTCCGGATGTCGTCAGCGGCCTGCCCGTGCAGCACGGCTCGGGGTGCCCCCAGTGCCAATGCCTTCCGCCAGAGATCATTCCTTCCGGGATCGTCGTTCCGACCCGGCCGACCCCGGGAAGGAGGCTCAGGCTCCCGGGGGGGAGGCCGTTCGGGGCGGCGTTTACGACTGGCTTGCCGGACCTTCCTGTTACCCTCCGCGCCACCGCTCGGCTCCGCCCATCCCATCTCGCGCCCGTGAACTACTATGCTGTGCAGTACTTCCGCCCAGGTCATCCCGTGCGCGGGCGGGTTCTGCTGATTACGCTCAATGGCCCCCTGAATTCTTTCTCTGAGGGACTGGACGTGTATTTTTAAAGCATCCGGCAGCCCTCTAATAAGGGGTCTAAGGGGTGGCGGGGGTCCACCGGTACAGCCATCGCTATCCCTTGCTGCCCTCTGTCGTACATGGCCTGAACACAGGCCGCCTTTTGCACTTCCTCCGTTAACTCCAACAATCCCTTTACCCGGATAGTAACAGGTTCTCCTCTCTCCTTGGGGTCCACACCCCCAGCCCAATAGGCTACTCGGGACGTTATCGACTGATCACCCGCCGGTCCGTCACTCAAAAACACTCCCGGTCCCCAGAAACCCCTCGCTTTGTCATCACTCAATAGTATCCGATCTCCCCCAGTTAAAGAAACCCTCCACAAATACTCAGTTTCGGTTTCGCCCGGCTTGCGTGAAAACTTAGCTTGTAATTCACTGAGTTCGGGTCCCGTCCACCGTCCAAGGGGTCGTGCGGACAGTGGCTCGGGGGTTCCCACCGTGCGGACCCGTGTGCCTTTCTGTTTTAATAAGGGGTCGCGCGTCCCTTTCCTCCAATTCCTCTACCTCTTCAGAGCTGTTTTCATCAGAGTCTCCCCAAATGTCCCCATCCCAATCCTCAGGGTCCGTGCCCGTAATTAACTTTCAGATTTGGGTAACGCTGGGGGGCTTTTTTGCTTGCGCGAGCATAATTTCAATCTTTCGTTCTAATAGACGCGTCCGCTCCTTTTCTCGTTTCAATTCTGCCTTCGAACAACCTATTTCCCATTGCTTTTTAGAATTATCCTTTGCCAGCCTGTCAGAATCATTATTTTGGTTTTGCGCTTGAATCAAGCAGGCGCCTAGGATGGCACACATACTGCCTTTGCCTTTGCCATCTCGACTATTTCCGCGGCATTGTTCTATTCTCTCCACGACCGCTGCTGGGTCGGACCACTTCTCCTTTGCCCATTCCATACCTGGGGGAGAAGGGCTACAGCCGTGCCTCCGTAATAATTCCTCTAACAACATCATCCTGCCGACTACTCCAATTTAATGTTACGGAGGCTCACACAATCAAATCCAACAGGTGTTAAAAATCAGATCTATTCTTCAGTAAAAAAGTTAGTTAGAACCACGATAACATTAGTGAACCACAGGCTCAATGATGTAAGGGGAATGAGTACTACACAGCCCACTTAAGAATTCTTAAGGTCTAAAAATGATGACTCAAAATGCGCATGTCGCTCACCTAAAAGATGAGGGCTCTCAACTTCGAGGAGTTACCTAGGGCGGCATCCCGACCCAAGGGGAGAGCCCCTGACTGCAGACCCGCTGCTCCGAGGAGGACTGACTCAAAATGCCCTCCGGCGGGGCCCCATTTTTACCCTTGTCGAATCTGATCTGTGGTTGTTTTATTCCCCATTGGCCAAAAGGTCAACACTTCCACGTACTGACGCGTGTCGGATTGGTCAGTTCGGCTTTCAACCTGCGGCCTCTAGGGTTTGGGGTTTTTTTCCTCTCCTCCCTGTCCAGAGAAGTTTCGTTTCCTGTCGGGGTGGGTGTACCTGCCACACTGGGATGGAGGTAACTTTCCCCATAGCAGCCCTCATAGTGCTGTGCTTTGTAGTTGTAGCTAGAAGGGTGTTGATAACACACCAATGTTTTGGCTACTGCTGAGCAGTGCTCCCACAGCACGGAGGCTGTCTCTCCAACCACCCCCACCCCCAAAGTCCAGTAAGCTGGGGGTGGGCAAGAGGTTGGGAGGGGACAGAGCCAGGACAGCTGACCCAAACTGACACAAGAGATATTCCACTGTGCTATGGAAGCACCACAGCTGCCGTTCAGACCGACTCTTTTCTCCTACCATATCCCTCCTCACCAGAAAAGGGATATCAACGGGGCCTTAGCACACAGCCATTGATAAAGCGCTCCAACAGGAGTTGGATGCTTCCACCGCATTGCACTGTGCCGAAACCACCCTTGTACGGCATGCCTGTAGCGCCACATACAGTATTTTCTAAAGTTTTAGCAGCAGCCTACACTGGCTTTACGTACATTTGCGTACCGCTTCCAAAAAGCTAAGAGTTTGCTTCCTGCACGACGCAGGAGACTGCTAAGCGGTTCCAGCATCACGCTTCAAATGACTGGGCAAATCATTATCTGTCTATAGAACACTGTTAACAGACTGAAACGTTCCACATAATTACGCTCCAGGGAGACACCATTTTAACTTGCAGAACTATTTCCCTCAGTAAGACGCACAAGACAGAGGTGATATCCCCATGCTAAATCTTTATTGTGCAACTGCTGCTCAAAGCTTTTATTACCTTCCACAGACACACGTCACAAAAAATTAGACGTCAACAGCGGCTACTAGACTGACGGGCAACAGACGAAATCCATTCAGTGGCGATTTGTACACGTGCAGCAACTCTTGCGGTGCAAAAATCTTAGCCAGGCGGCCAGCCCAACTGACGGCCACCCAGAACATGTAGATGTACGTGACAGACTGCCCGCCCTCGGGCCCTTCATCCACAACCATCCGGAATCCATTGGTCAGGCCCAGGTGAGCAGCACGCTTCTTGCCAACAATCATGAAATGCCCAAGAAGCTGGAGAAGGAAGTACAAACCCATAAATAAGTAAAATAAAAAGCCACACACAAAGAGGGGAGAGGGCAGGAAGGGAAGGACTGAGAGCAGAGAACCACCCAGAGAAACCAGGTAGCCAATTCCTAGCAATTCAACCGTTGCGCTTCAAATTACCGTCTGTCCGCCCGCCTGCAACTGACATTTTCCAAGCAAAGCTACAAAGACCGATTATGCACACTGTGTGTGGGGGGGGGGGGGGGGAGGGAAGAGCCATGCAATTTTTTTTCAAGCTGGACAGTAACGGACTACAAAACGGCCACAGAAGCTAAGTTTGTCTCCGGGTTAAAGCCCCCATTATATCTTCAGGCAACATAAGCAATTGTGGTGGAAAATAAACCTTAGGGTGCCTTTTGCGTGGGTTTACAAAGTCTTTGAACTTGACTTTCACAGCCAAGAGTGAAGCATCCAGCACCTCTCAACCAGCTTTGCCCTTCCTCACCCCTGACCTGCCAAAAACCCCAAGCCCTCTTCTCCGTATTAGAGGAAGTACTACTACTCTTACTCTAAACCACGACGGCAGGCATCAGACTGCGCTCCAAAACAACGCTGCATTTTGCACCAGAAGTACATACCCAGGGAGGAGCGTTGCTTTATATCGCTACTGTTAGTCAAAAAGCTCAACTCCATTACAAGCTAGAGGCAAAAGATTATAGCGCCAGAAAACCCACAATAGCCTACTGCGTGTGCCCTATCAAGAGGAAAAGGGGGGATGGGAGAGAGAGTCTAGTAAATTAGGAACTAATTACAGGTACAGTTTAGCCCACAGAAAGCTTCCGCAGTACTTACAGGTTCACCAGAATCTTCTGCGTCAGATAACCCGATAATTGGCTCCTTAGGCGTGACTAGGAAAAGCGTCGGAGCTTGGGGCGAAAGATCATGGAACGCAAGGCGCTGGAGGAAGAGTAAACAGTTAAAACGCAATTGGCTTCAGAGAAAGGCAATAGCTTAAGCAAATCAATACGCCCCACTGAACTCGTACAGAAGCAGATTGCCAGATACCCCAAACGCAAGCCGAAACGTTGATTTTTCTTACGCGATATTAATAATTTCTATACACAAAATACAACATATTTACAGAGCCCCCTCCAGAAGTGCACGCAAGATGATGGGGGCAAGGAGACGGGCCAGTACTTCAGATTAGCGACCTCCAGTATGTTTCAGTTTGGGCTGATCATTTCCTAAGCAGTTTTTCTATTCGATGTGGTCCACCACAGAGGCAGGAGACAAACGGCTTAACTGAACCAGCAAAGAGTTTGGTGAAGTGGAAGATCAGCGGCCATTCGTTTTCCATGCGACAGGGAGCTCAAGTATTGAACGAAAGCATAATCGCAGGAAGCCTGCAAGTGCCTAGTACGAGCCTGTCTTCTGTACTGCACATAAACCCTACCTTCAAAAGCAGAAGGCATCCCTAACTGTTAATCTTCAGCATTTTAATAACAAAATTATACGGGATACTAACTTAAAGTTAACATCGTGTAGGCAACGGCTGCATTTTTTTCCCCACAGTCTAAGCAGCTCACTCTGGTTCCTAGCACGTTGTGGTGCACCAGCATGCGCGAACCTCGCAAGCATGCTGTTATCACGGTCCCACTTCGCCACAGAAACAAGATCTGGGAAGCTTTTGCAGCCCGCAGGATGACCGGTTTCTAGCTTTTTGTTAAGAAAAATAAGAAAAGCTGTAATTCTTTGCTTTAATAATCCAGTTTGGGGGTTCAGAACCAAAGCCTAGCACAGCAGAGCTGTGAAATCTCTATAATGCTGTTACGAGGCACATCGAGACCTGCATTTCTCCTATGCAGAACTAACTCATTACGGTCGCTGCTCTGGTTTCAAGACTATCATCCCACACGAGGCAGGACCACTCCCATCCCTCGGCAGCAAACTTCGCGCGACTTGCAGTGCCAAAGGGATATCGGGCGGCAGACGTCTGCGGCTGCCACCAAGTGCGTTACCGTCAGAGGCCCTCCTCTACGCACGCGCACGACGCGGTGGGGCTGGGAACCGAGGCGAGCCGGGCAACACCGGCAACCCGGTACGCGCCGCAGCAGCCGGGGGCGGGGGGGGGTACCGAAGAAGCGCGATGTTTTAGGGATGGTGCAGTAGAGAGCGCCACAACCCAGAGAGGCCCCGTCCGTCCCCCGTCCCTCCAGCCACCCACCCACCCGCAGCAACGCCGCCACCCGCCCTGCCGCGCTCCCGGGCACCGCGCAACGGGTCCTCGGCTCAGGGTGCCTGCGAGCGCAGGGGGAGGGGGAGGGGGGGAAGGGAAGAGGAACCGCGCACAGAGCAAAGCCGCGGCTACCTCCTCGTCCTCGTAGATGACGTTGGCGGGGAAGCGCCTTGCCGGTGATCTTTCCGAAGACAGTAGTGGCGCCACCGGGCCGGGCGGCCCGCGCCCCAACAATCTCGCCAGCCACGACAACGCCCGTTGTCGCCCCCGCGCTTCCTCCACTCGGCCAGGCCCTCCGCGGCGCCCATTGGGCCGCCAGATCGCCGCCGGCCGATCCCGCGTCTCGATTGGCTGTCTCGTCTGTCGTTGCCGCTTGTCCCCGCCCCCTTGGCGGGTCCGCCCTCGTCGACCTGGCGCTTACCGGGGCTCAGGGAGTTTGCGTGCCCCCGGGGCGCGGAGGGATCCGACCGGGGCGCGGAGGGATCCGACCGGGGCGCGGAGGGAGACGACGTCGGGCGACTCCGCGGAGGGATCTGTGCCGTGTAGTGCTCTGTGCCGTGTAGTGCTCTGTGCCGTGTAGTGCTCTGTTCCGTGTAGTGCTGCGACCCTGCGGGCGGGCAACGAGGTCTCAGAAGAGGCTGTTGTAGCTAGAAGTACTATTTCTTGTTATTTATTACCGCATCAAGTCCACCCCAAACGTGCTTGTGGCTTCTTGGTGCTGCTCCCTCCAGTCAAATGACTGCTTTTGCCAGGGCAGGGCAGGGCAGGGCAGGGCAGGCCTTAACTTTTCAGAACATTTCGCAGAACCGACAGAAGTTGCTCTAAATTGTTCCCTGAAAGCCCCGCTTCAGTTGCAGACGTTTCTAAGCTGCACGCCTCCTGGGAGAAAATAAAATACAAAGCCTGTGTTCAGCACTGGTGGCTTGAGGGCTGGAGGGCAGATCAAGATAGGATTTGCGCTAAGCTGGGTAGGAGGCTTTTAGAAAAATAGGCAGTGCCCCCAAAGCTGCCCAAGGGTGGCCTGTGGTGCCCTGCGCCCCCGGGGATAGTGAGCAATTTGATTGGTCTACACAACTGTATTGTAACATACATAAACCCTGCTTTCCTCTATATCGGGCTAAGGATATCCTTAGCCTTCTTTGCGGCAAGGGCACATTGTCGGCTCACGTTCAACTTGGTGTCCACCAGGAGCCCCCCACGTCCTTTTCTGCAAAGCTGCTTTCCAGCCAGTCGGCCTCCAGCATATACCGGTGCATGGGGTTGTTCCTCCCCAGGTGCAGGACTTGTGTACGTTCAGGTTCCTCAGGTGGTCTCGAACCGGATCGTTTCCTACGATGGGAGGGACTTTGTTCCCCCAGTCCCGGCCTTGAGGTTCAGGGACTTGAGAGATGTGGGAACAGTGGTTGCCAGCGAAAAGGGAGGAAAAAAGTCGTTGAGTACCTCAGCCTTCTCCATGTCGGTTGTCACTAGATCTCCCGTCTTCTTTATCGGAGGGGGGTGGGGGTGGCGTACGTTTTCTTTACTCTTCCTTTTCTGACCAACGCACCTGTAGAAGCCCTCCTTATGATTCTTCACATCCCTTGCCAAATTCAGCTCCAGCTGTGCCTTAGCTTTCCTGATCCCATCCCTAAACACCTGGGCAGCATCCCTATATTCTTCCCAGGATGCGTGTCCCCGCTTCCACTGCCTTTGCATTTCCTTCTTGCGCTTCAGCTCGACCAGAAGGTCCTTCCCCAGCCATGCTGGTCTCCTGCCTTCCTTGCCTGATTTCTTACGCATGGGGATCGAGAGCTCTTGTGCGCTAAGAAAAACGTCCTTAAAGAGCTGCCAGCTCCCTTCTGCTCCTTCTGCACAGTGGCTTCCAACTCCTCCTGTTTGTTACCCGTGCTGCATGCATTGGTATAGAGGCACTTCAGCTGGGCTGTCGACCGTGTCACCTTTTTGGAGGATCAAGCCCCAGTTCCTTTGCGGCATTTCTCAGGTGTTCCCCTGTTGGTTCCTAACGCATCAGCAGCCCCTGGCTCTTCTCTGTTGCTCAAAACTCCGTCCCCTTCCCCCGCTGAGTCTAGTTTAAAGCCCTCCTTGTAAGTCTGGCCAGCTTGTTGGCAAAGACCCTCTTGCCCCGCTTGGTCAGGTGAATCCCATCAGCTCCCAACAGACCCGGCTTCTCAAAGGTAGATCCACGATCATAGAAGCCAAAACCTTGAGCGTGGCACCAGCTACGCAGCCAGGCATTCACCTGTTCAATTCGTCTCCTCCTTCCTGGACCCCTTCCTCTGACTGGGAGGATAGAGGAGACCACCACCTGTGCTCCTGATCCTTTTCACATTGCTCCGAAGGACATGTAGTCTCTTGGGAGGGTTCTAAGTTGCCTCGCCAGTCCCTACGTGGAATAGTGGGAGCGGATGATAATCTGCAGGGTTCACCAGGCTCGGCAGCCTCTCAGTGATGCTGTCCTGGTTTCAGCTGGGATAGAGTTAACTGTCTTCCTAGTAGCTGGTACAGTGCTATGTTTTGAGTTCAGTATGCAAAGAATGTTGATAACACTGATGTTTTCAGTTGTTGCTAAGTAGTGTTTAGCCTAAAGTCAAGGATTTTTCAGCTTCTCATGCCCAGCCAGCGAGAAAGCTGGAGGGGCACAAGAAGTTGGCACAGGACAGAGCCAGGGCAGCTGACCCAAAGTGGCCAACAGGGTATTCCATACCATGTGACATCACATCTAGTATAGGAACTGGGGGGAGTGGGGGCGGGGGGAATCGCCGCTCGGGGACTAGCTGGGTGTTGATTGGTGGGTGGTGAGCAATTGCACTGTGCATCATTTGTACATTCCAATCCTTTTATTATCACTGTTGTCATTTTATTAGTGTTATCATTATCATTATTAGTTTCTTCTTTTCTGTTCTATTAAACTGTTCTTATCTCAACCCACGAGTTTTACTTCTTTTCCCAATTTTCTCCCCATCCCACTGGGTGTGGGGGGAGTGGGTGGCTGGCTGCGTGGTGCTTGGTTGCTGGCTGGGGTTAAACCACGACAGTCCATTTTGGCACCCAACGTGGGGCACGAAGGGTTGAGATAACGACAAATCTGACCAGAGCATGTTAAAACAAATTTGTTATAAGCATTCATTATATTGGTCTAATAGTCGCTCGTCACTATGTTGATTTATGTGTTCTTAGAATTGTTGCTCTGGTTTTTAAAGTTCTGTTTTGTATCACCTCACTTGCTGTATGTAGTCCCTTTTCTGCTGCTTATCATCCGTGGGAGGTGGATTAAGGTTTTCGCTTTGATGTATTGTATAACACTGGTTTATGGTATGATGAAGTCATCGGTTGTGGGATTAATCCGGTATTTGCACTCAGCATTGTCACCTTTATACTTCGGGAGCCATCTGTGGGAAACTATTAATAATTACACCATTTACCTTTCCTCCTCGGAAAACCAGTCTATGGGTGGGGTACCTTTCTTCCCCTCTCCTTTCTCTTTCAGTCCAGTTACAATGGCTTTTGAGAATTTTGAAAAATTTGAATACTCTTGGGATGTTGAGACCAGCACGGTCCTAGCCCTACTGCTAGGAATTAGCATGCTCCTGAATGTGGTTCAGCTCTTGTTTAAGGTTAAACAACTATTTAAGAAGATCGCCCAGAGATCTGCCCCAAGGCTGGATAATTATGAGTGGCAGGGTGTGTGGGGTAGTATGGGCAAGTACCTAGAACAGTGGGCACCTCCAATGTTTTGGAAATTCACCCCTGAACCAGTGCAGAATCCGGAAGAACTAGTAAAATATTTGGAAAAGGTATGCTGTCACCCCGGCAGCTCCAGAGAGATACAAATCACTGCAATGTGCTGGAGCCTGGCCCATGCCTATCGAGCCCTGTTTGACACCACTCAGTACCCTCAAGGGGAAGAGAAGGTCTCTGGACCTAACAACAAAACAATAAGCACTGCGGCCACCCAGACCTTGGCGATGGGCACCGCGACCCCTCCAGCCCCGGCGATGAGCACTGTGGCTACCCAAACCTCAGCGACAGGCATTGCAGCCCCTCCAGCCCCAGCAACAAGCACTGCTGCTACCCAAACCCCAGCGACAGACACTGCGGTTATCCAAAACCCGGCGAGCAGTACTGCAACTGAACCAGCAGACCAACCTGCACCAGTATCAGTTGCCCCCATACAGAAGAAGAAATATACAAAAAAATCAGTTCACTTAGTGAAGGAGGGAGATGAGCCAGGGTTATCACGGGAACAGGAGGAAGAGGCAGAACCAGAGGTAATAACCCGGTCCCTATCCTTGAGTGAGCTGCGGGTTATGCGAAAAGATTTTGGCTGCCGTATAGGTGAGCATATTATCACCTGGCTCCTCCGATGCTGGGACAATGGGGCTAATAGCTTGGAATTAGAAGGTAGGGAAGCCAAGCAGCTGGGATCGCTTGCCAGGGAAGGTGGCATTGACAAAGCAATTGGAAAAGGGACACAAGCCATCAGCCTCTGGAGGCAACTCCTGTCAAGCGTGAAGGAAAGGTACCCCTTTAAGGAAGATGTTATATGTCAATCAAGCAAGTGGACCACCATGGAAAAAGGTATCCAATATCTGAGGGAATTAGCTGTGCTAGAGATGATTCATTATGACCCGGACAACCCACAATTACCCAAAGATCCAGACGAAGTCCAATGCACACGACCCATGTGGCGGAAGTTTGTACGGAGCGCACCATCGTCCTATGCCAACTCACTGGCGATAATGACCTGGAAAGACGAAGAGGCACCGACAGTGGATGAAGTGGCTCGCCAACTCTGTCAATACGAAGAAAATCTCTCCTCCTCCCTACAAGCCTGCATTTCGGCTGTGGAGAAGCTGTCCGAGGATTTCCAGCAATTCAAAGAGGATGTGTCCTATTCCCCACCTGTAAGGACCAATGTCTCAGCTATTAGGAGTGAGCCTCTGCCCAAGAGAGAGAATATAGAAGGTACACACCGCGAGGTGCCCTGTGGTTTTACTTATGTGATCATGGAGAGGACATGAGGAAATGGGATGGAAAACCTACCTCGGTCCTAAATGCACAGGTACGTGAGCTGCGAGGAAAAACCACCACAAAAGGGGATTCTACCAGGGAAAATGCCGCTCCAGTTTCCAAACAGAGTAGAAGGGCTGATCTTATTTCTGATCCTCTTGAAGGGAATTCTGAGCCAATTTTACGAGAAGTGAGTACTGGATACTCTGACCAGAATGAGAGGGGCCCTGCCTCCAGCCAGGTGGAGGAAAGGGATAACCGGGTCTATTGGACTGTGTGGATTCGATGGCCTGGCACGTTAGACCCACAGGAGTATAAGGCTCTAGTAGACACCGGCGCACAGTGCACCCTAATGCCATCAAGTTATGAAGGGGCAGAACCCATTTGTATTTCTGGTGTGACAGGGGGATCCCAAGAGTTAACTGTATTGGAAGCTGAAGTAAGCCTAACTGGGAATGAATGGCAGAAACACCCCATTGTGACTGGTCCAGAGGCTCCGTGTATCCTTGGCATAGACGGGGGAGAATGGCCCTACCTGGAGCCTCTGGCAGAAAGCACCTGGGGAGACCCGAGGCCGACCCCTGGAGTTTTGGAGTCGAGGATATCGAGGATCCGAGGCTCGCTATACTCCAACTGAAAAAGAGATATTGGCAGCATATGAAGGAGTTCAAGCTGCCTCAGAAGTGGTTGGTACTGAAACACAGCTCCTCTTAGCACCCTGACTGCCAGTGCTGGGCTGGATGTTCAAAGGGAAAGTCTCCTCTACACATCACGCAACTGATGCTACATGGAGTAAGTGGATTGCACTCATCACACAACAGGCTTGCATAGGAAACCCCAGTCACCCAGGAATTTTAGAAGTGATCATGGACTGGCCGGAAGGCAAAGATTTGGAATGTCGCCAGAGGAGGTGACGCATGCTGAAGAGGCCCCGCTGTATAATAAACTGTCAGAAAATGAGAGGCAATATGCCCTGTTCACTGACGGATCCTGTCACATTGTGGGAAAACATTGGAGGTGGAAGGCTGCTGTATGGAGTCCTACACGACAAGTTGCAGAAACTGCTGAAGGAGAAGGTGAATCGAGTCAGTTTGCAGAGGTGAAAGCCATCCAGCTAGTGTTAGACATTGCTGAAAGAGAAAAGTGGCCAGTGCTTTATCTCTATACTGACTCATGGATGGTGGCAAATGCCCTGTGGGGGTGGTTACAGCAATGGAAGAAGAGCAACTGGCAGTGCAGAGGTAAACCCATTTGGGCTGCCGCACTGTGGCAAGATATTGCATCCCGGCTAGAGAATCTGGTTGTAAAAGTATGTCATGTAGATGCTCACATACCCAAGAGTCAGGCCACTGAAGAACATCAAAATAACCAACAGGTGGATCAGGCTGCCAAGATTGAAGTGGCTCAGGTGGACCTGGACTGGCAACATAAGGGTGAGCTATTTATGGCTCAGTGGGCCCATGATACCTCAGGCCATCAGGGAAGAGATGCAACATATAGATGGGCTCGTGATCGAGGGGTGGACTTGACCATGGACACTATCGCACAGGTTATTCATGAATGTGAAACATGTGCTGCAATTAAGCAAGCCAAGAGGTTAAAGCCCCTGTGGTATGGAGGGCGATGGCTGAAATATAAATATGGGGAAGCCTGGCAGATTGACTATATCACACTCCCACAAACTCGCCAAGGCAAGCGCTATGTGCTCACAATGGTGGAAGCAACCACCGGGTGGCTGGAAACATATCCTGTGTGCCATGCCACTGCCCAGAACACTATCCTGGGCCTTGAAGAGCAGGTCTTGTGGCGACATGGCACCCCAGAAAGAATCGAGTCGGACAACGGGACTCATTTCCAAAACAACCTCATAGACACCAGGGCCAAAGAACATGGCACTGAGTGGGTATATCACATCCCCTATCATGCACCAGCCTCTGGGAAAATTGATCGATACAATGCACTGTTAAAGACCACATTGAGAGCAATGGGGGGTGGAACTTTCAAACACTGGGATACACATTTAGCAAAAGCCACCTGGTTAGTCAACACCAGAGGATCTGCCAATCAGGGTGGCCCTGCCCAATCAGAACTTTTATGCACTGTAGAAGGGGATAAAGTCCCTGTAGTGCACATAAAAAATATGCTAGGGAAGACAGTCTGGGTTACTCCTGCCTCAGGCAAAGGCAAACCCATTTGTGGGATCGCTTTTGCTCAAGGACCTGGGTGCACTTGGTGGGTGATGCAAAAAGATGGGGAAGTCTGATGTGTGCCTCAAGGGGATTTGATTTTAGGTGAGAATAGCCAGAATTAAACTGTATTATATTAGTTGCTATATAACCCTGCTACTGTATGTTATCATTACTATAATTGTTATATGCTATATCCATAGTAATATAGTAAGAATCACTTAGATCAAGCAAGAATGAACTGTGATAAAACTGAGCGAAGTGCAGTAGTGATGGAACCAGAACTGACTCCAGCATGCAACAATCCAATGGTGCACACCATCCTCCTGCTGCGTCCAATGTCACCTGCTCGTCACACCGCACTGAAGCCTGATCCTGCTCTGCCGACTGAGAGGACTTTGCACCATCCCTCCTGCCCAGAAAGACTGGTATGACAGATGGACCCCAGAGTCGGGAACTAAATGAACTCAATGAACATTTTATGAACATGGCCCATAAACTAAAGGAATGATATCTCTGTGTGTGTATACATATATACATATATATATATATATATCTCTCGTTGTTTATATGTCTCAAAGGGACGGAAAAGGTGATGATGATTGACCGGGATGCAAATGAAGCTATGGGAACTGAGCATGATGTCGATGGTATAGAATAAGGGGTGGATACTGTCCTGGTTTCAGCTGGGACAGAGTTAATTGTCTTCCTAGTGGCTGGTGTAGTGCTATGTTTTTGAGTTAGGTATGAGAAGAATGTTGATAACACTGATGTTTTCAGTTGTTGCTGAGTAATGTTTGGTCTAGAGTTGGGGATTTTTCAGCTTCTCATGCCCAGCCAGCAAGAAGGCTGGAGGGGCACAGGAAGCTGGGAGGGGACACAGCCAGGGCAGCTGAACTGAAGTGGCCAACAGGGTATTCCATACCATGTGACGTCACATCTAGTATATAAACTGGGGGGGAAGGGGGAAGGGGGGGATCGCCACTCGGGGACTGGTTGGGCGTCGATCAGCGGATGGTGAGTGATTGCGATGTGCATCATTTGTGTGTTCCAGTCCTTTTGTTGTTGCTGCTGTCATTTTATTGGTGTTAGCATTGTCATTGTTGGTTTCTTCTTTTCTGTTCTATTGGGCCGTTCTTATCCTAAGCCGCGAGTTTTGCTTCTTTTCCCGATTTTCTCCCCCATCCTACTGGGTGTGGGGGGAGTGGGTGGGCGGCTGCATGGTGCTTGGTTGCTGGCTGGGGTTGAACCACGACAGTCTTCACTAGTGACCTGTTTCTGCCAGCCAGTGAGGAAGGGGACTTGGTTGTCTGTGTTATGTGGTTTATGTGCGTCCTATACGTAGGTGCTGTTGAAGGCAGTGACAGGTGTCTGGCAGTTTTTGTAGGCAGCCATGTCAGCGTCTGGATGTGTGTGTCTCTGGGTTACATGCTCAGCTTCACTACTGGTTGAATGTGCAAATAGGAAAGCAGCAGCCATGTCCTTCAGTCTGGGCAGAGACCCCAGGTCCCTGGGCTGGGCTCTAGCATCCAGACAGGAGGAATCCCCAGGCCCTGGAGCTCCTGGAGGTGGTGGCTGCCTATAACATCCCTGAACAGTACTAACGTTTACCATAGTACCATAAAAATCTTTATCTTCTTAGCTACAGCTGTAAGTTGTAAAATTGTTGGCATTCAACACAATTACAATACTGTTTTGGAAAATGTTATTATATTTCTTATATAATCTAGGAAGAGGCTTTACCTCTGGCAAGTCTTCCATATACCATGCAGTTTTACCTGTAAGAGTTGAAGGCAGCCCAATTTAGTGCTTTAATTAACATTTAAAAGGTATTGTACACTGTTGGCCCATGTGAATTACTTTATTAATGAATTGGGTCTATTGAAAATAGCTAGCTGTTCCCTATCTACAGGCATAGGAAATGTTGTGCATGAGGGGCACCATTTAATTAAAGTCTTGTTGGTCAGTTCCAGCATTACATAGTGATTTAATCCTCCTACTTCTGCAGTACGAACTAATGAATTTCAGCCTGGCTTGTGTGTCAACAACCTATCGATCTACATGCACGAAATGTATGTGCAAGAGCTATAGCCCCCTGCAGCAAAAATTATACAATCTCAGGTTTCTGTACAGCTGTGCAAGCATGGGCTTAACTTACTTTTTTATGTTCCTAGGGAAATACCCCTGCCTAAGTAGCACATATGTGCCCATCGTTATCAAGTACAATTCTGCTCTGACACCATAACCAGCTTACTACCTGCAAAGGAGAAAAATACACACAAAATAACCCCAAAACCAAGCCATCAGCCAATTTCTCTACATCCTATTAGAAACTGAGGGATGACTTGTACAGAAATCTGAGTAATTGCTTACAGAACAATTCCTTTACAAATAGCTTCTGAAGTAGATTAAGCCCTCATGAGGTCAGAAAGAAAACCTTTACTGAAGTTCAGGGACATCATGAAACAGAAAGCAGTAGAAATATGTCACTAGCTTCTTGTGACTAGTAACAATAGCATCCCACCAGTAACAAATTCCTATTGGTTCCACTTTCATTGGACGATGTGGTGACATGCACAGATGTCACGGTTAGTGGCCTGACTGCGCCATCATTGGGGTCACTGTTTTGTCCTTAGGAGGTGAGGTGGCTAATCACCAGGTTGCTGTCACTTAATTATGAGCAGATCACAGTTCAGACATTAAAGGGGGTTTTGGAGGCCTAGGACAAAAGGTGATGCTCTTAAATATGGCTCTCATACTCTGATGCAGACCCATGTCTCATTAATTTCTCAGTATCAGGATTGGCTGAAGTCCTTAGGCCTCTCCAGTAGGCCAATTCATAGCCTTTCCCCTCCTGACATACTGAAGGTAGAGGATGTAGCTGTTTCTGCAGCAGCAGCTGTTGCTGGTAGACAGCTCAAGTTGTCCAAGCAGCCCTTATAGATTACAAGGCTCTTGGTGTGTCCAGGCAACCTATGGGGTCAATGCTTTTTCCAAGCTGCAAGTAGCAAAGTTAGCACTGTTGATATAAGTCATTAGGGCAGTAGGATCAACACCTTATCTCCTGACTTGAGTATGATTCACATAGCAGTATGGGCACAGGCTAGGTACTGAGTTTTCACATTTATGGCATTTACTAAAATGAGTTTGCATATCTGGGTTAGAGGCACTTTTCCAAAGCATTTTTAGCTCAAGTCTGTAACTGTGTAGCCCTGTAATACAGTATTGCTATTGCTAGTAACAGGCCATAAGCTTTATACTGAGTTTGCAAGGCCTCAGGACAGGCATGTCAGGCCTCCTCTGTCTGAAATTTTCTTGACCTGGCTACAGCTTTGTTTTACTTAGTTTAGCTGTGACAGCCCTTTCTCTAATTGACTACATGTCTATGACCAAGTTGTTTTACTGTTATCTTTGTATGATACAACCATAGTTTTATACAGATAGCAATAAGAAGCAGTTGTTCTAGGTCAAATGAGATATTTACAACTAACACAATGATGTAGAGAAATATAGGCCCGGTATGACAGCAGAGGCCTCCAAGAAGTGGAGACAGAGGATGCGGTGTAGAGGTATACACGCATGGGATGATAAAACATGGGGCACGTGCTGGCACTGGAGATCCTACAGCTATAAACAACTCACCCATGGTCACTTAAAAAACCTGCAGACCTGGAGCTGAACAAAACTAGTTTCAGGGGTAACAAAGAGAACAAAGAAATAATATCTAACATACATAAGTGGCAAGATATATAGTAATTTTAGATGTTAGCTGGAGCTGCAGAACAATGAAGAAGTAAGGTATAAAAACACGTTAGCAAATGTATAAAAGTGACCATGAGGGGATACTAGAGGGAGGAAGAAGAAACCATCAACATGAACGTTGTATTTCTCCTGGCAAAGGACTCTAGCTGCTGACAACTCGCTATAACACCCCCCCTCCCACCACCAACACCAGCATCTGACCTTAGGGCTCAGAGATGCAGTGAAAAGGTGAGCATAACACCAGGAAGAGGTGTAGAAACTCTGTGTGTGTGTTGCACTTAATTCTATTATTACAACTTTTTCCTATATAAGTACTCTAGCTGCATTATTATTCTGTTTATTTTTCCTGTAATAATTAGATCTAGACTAATGATAATGGTTCAATTAGACTGTTAAGATTTCCATTATACTAAAAATAAGTTATTACATTTACATAATTTAAATAAAAATACATTATATATTAAACATATATAAAAATAATACATAAATATATGAAAATAAAAGTTGTGCTTCCTCTTTAGCCATAAACAAGATTTTGAATGTAACAAGTCCAAGAGCTAGAAATTGCATTCTATTCCTTCCCCTGCCTGAAGAGAATTGTCCCACTGATAAGGCAAATGCTCCTATCAGTCACATGGGTGTAGCTGACTATAAACTCATCAATGGTAATTTGGAAAAGGAATTTGGCTTGCAAAATTTCATTCTGACCAGGTGGAATACGCAGAGAGTTCTTCTGAACTCATCTATATTTTGACCTCTAATCTATAAGAACCCAAAATAAGAATTCCACTTGAGACAAGGATCATGTAAATAGTTGCCTTCATAAAATAAAGGCCATAACACTTATGGGAAGAACTAGCCCAAGGAGCCTGCTCCAAGAGCTCCTTTCTTGATGAAAACATTTTTCCGAATTTTCAGGGTGCAGAATGATTGCTGGAGGTGATTTACTGATATGTCCCCCTCTTAAGGGAAGGTAAACCTCCAGGGTGGAATGCAGTGGATATGCAAGAAATCTGTTCCATAATAATTCCCTAAGCAACATAACCTGCAACCTTAGATGTTACCAGCACCAGGGGAGTTTGGTAAGATGACTCTGAGAAACAACACAGAGGGTAGAGCAGAGTGGAAGCACTGCAGGCAGGCTCTGTGATATCACCGCAGGGATGGGGAACTGGAACTACTGGAACAAGAATAGAAGGTCCCTGCATTGAATCCACCGAAGCAAGGAGGTGAAACAATGGGGATTCTGTCAACGCTATTGTCTTACTTCTGATTTATATCATAAGTGCTCAGTTCTGGAGTAGTGACATGCTAAATCATGTTCTCTGGGTGAACTTTGCTCATTATAATACCAAAGCACACCTCCATCCCAAAAGCTATCCACCTCCAAGGTGCAACCACCCCTCACTGAGCACACGTTCTGAATTTTTTCTAGCATATACCTTTAAAAGCAAAGCGAGAGAACTTTATACCAATCATAATAAAGGTATGTATGACTAGAGTCACTCAAGCTCCACCTAAATAGGAAAAATAGGATTAAATGGCCCAAAGAGAGGGGGACCATCAGGGAAGACACCATCATAGACAAGTCGGGAGGACATCGCTGACTTCTGGGATCAGTTGATGGGCTGAACCTCTCTTCCCCCCCATAGGGATGCCTATTGGGTAAGATTCGAACCCTTGGTCATACCGAGCGCTTCCCTGGGAAACTTGGAAATCTCTATAGAGTTTTTCCATAATTTAGTGTGCTTGTAGTCGACTGTATTATTATTTGCACGTGCTTTGCAGACAGTGTATTTATCACTGGCAATCCAAAAGAACCTGTACTGTTGCTTTAATAAACTGCGCTGCTCATTAATCTAGTCATGATAGTTCATTAATGCAAACTCCCTAAGTCTGGTAATGCTCGTGCATTGAACGCGGCTAAGCCAAGACTGCAGTATGCTATTAGTGCATCCATCATTGTGATAGTTCAACATATTGAACGCGACCGGACTCATAGTGTTGAATTGGACATCACTCAGAAATTAAATCTAGCCGCCCCCAGCCCCTCTGACATCTGAAGATAAGCTGGAAAGCAAGGGGGTTTGTTTATTTTCTGCCAAACTTCTTTACCCTTTAACGCAACACAGGGATTCTCAAAGGGGAGGGAAGCATTATAACAGGAAAGCAGACACCGCTTCCCAGGACTGATGGTAGACTAGGACTAAACTACTGTGCTTGAGGTTAAGACTGGACCAGTGTTCTCAGCATGATCTATAAAATAGCATATTTGTACTAGGATTAGCAGTCTAGAACCAAGTTTTCTTAAACTGAAAACTGGTCTAAAAAAAGCAACATTGAAAAAATGTTAGAATTACATTGAAATTTTTCATCTACAATGATTAGAACGTTCAGACAGAACCAAGTTAAAATAATACCTCTCTGCTTTTCTCCTCTACAGGCTAACCTATTCCTATGACCACATCTGCTACTGCTTTACTTAACACATCGCTATAGATTACATGATTTCAATAATGAAGGTGGAAGTCAAGCTTCACATAGCAATAGGTCAACACAGATTCTGTATTTTAGTCATGAACAACCTACACTGGCTGTACACAGCATAGTACAGAACAGTATTTAAGTAGCAGCTGGTTAGAAACAAAAAGTTTTACAACTAGCTCACTACATCAGGACTAAAGCTGGCAGACCAAGTGTGGAATGATTGCTGGAGGTGACTTACTGATATGTCCCCCTCTTAAGGGAAGGTAAACCTCCAGGGTGGAATGCAGTGGATATGCAAGAAATCTGTTCCATAATAATTCCCTAAGCAACATAACCTGCAACCTTAGATGTTACCAGCACCAGGGGAGTTTGGTAAGATGACTCTGAGAAACAACACAGAGGGTAGAGCAGAGTGGAAGCACTGCAGGCAGGCTCTGTGATATCACCGCAGGGATGGGGAACTGGAACTACTGGAACAAGAATAGAAGGTCCCTGCATTGAATCCACCGAAGCAAGGAGGTGAAACAATGGGGATTCTGTCAACGCTATTGTCTTACTTCTGATTTATATCATAAGTGCTCAGTTCTGGAGTAGTGACACACTAAATCATGTTCTCTGGGTCAACTTTGACTCATTATAATCTCATTATAATACCAAAACACACCTCCATCCCAAAAGCTACCCACCTCCAAGGTGCAACCACCCCTCACTGAGCATGCGCTCTGAATTTCTCTAGCATATATCTTTAAAAGTAAAGCGAGGAGATTTTATACCAATCATAATAAAGGTATGTATGACTAGAGTCACTCAAGCTCCACCTAAAAATAAGAAAATAGTATAAAAGGGCTTAAGAGAGGAGGAATGCTAGGGAAGACACCATCATAGACAAGTTGGGAGGACATCGCTGACTTCTGGGATCAGTCAATGGGCTGAACCTCTCTTCCCCCCCATAGGGATGCCTATTGGGTAAGATTCGAACCCTTGGTCTTACCGAGCGCTTCCCCGGGAAACTTGGAAATCTCTATAGAGTTTTTCCATAATTTAGTGTGCTTGTAGTCGACTGTATTATTATTTGCACGTGCTTTGCAGACAGTGTATTTATCACTGGCAATCCAAAAGAACCTGTACTCCTGTCACTTTAATAAACTGTACTATTCATTAATCTAGCCATGATAGTTTGTTGAACGTGACCAAACTCCTTAAGTCTGGCTGTGATGATAGTTCGTTGAACGTGACTAAATTGAAAGTACAGTGCACTATTTGTGCATCCGTAATCGTGATAGTTCAATACATTGAACGCGACCGGACTTGTTGAATTGGACATCACTCAGAATCTAAGCCTAGCCGCCCCCAGCCTCTCTGATATCTGAGGACAAGCTGGAATACAAGGGGGTTTATTTTCTGCCAAACTTCTTTACACTTTAACGCAACACCAAGAAACTATTAATTCTTAAATAAACTAGTAAATCACACAAGTTTAATGAACATGAAAAAAATTAAACAAATTTGTGTCAGGTTCACATATTATACGTTTGCATTATAGAGCAAGTTCTGATTTGACAAACATCAGTGCAAATCCAAAAGCTGTAGATATATCTTCACATGAATTAGAAATACTTGTGCATCCTTCAGTAAACCGCAGCTCTACAGAGCATCAAGAATGCTACAGAACCTTAGTCTAAGAGCAAGCACTTGAACACAGATACAAGAATTGCAGATTTAGTCAAGAAAAGTATTCTAGACAGCTTGTCTGACAGACAGTGTTTATGATCAACTTAATCTGCACTTGCATCCTGGAGCTTTATACAAATTGTAAAGTCAGTTTTCATACTACCACTTTAATTTCTTTATGCTTTTAGAATGAACTATAGCTGAATTTAACAGCAACCAAAAAAAAGATATCAGGAAGTGAGGGTGAATCACCTGTAGTTCTCCACTTGTCTACTGACACATATAAAAGTGGCATCACAGTGGTTATTAACTGGTCCTTTTAAGAAGTTTGACATTGAACACCACCTCCAAGGTGGTGCTCATCATCTTCATAGGCTTCTCCATTATAGCAATGTCTTCTGTCTTGAGCTGGATCAAAGTCCATTAAATCCACTTGTTCCATTTCCTCAGTTTCTTCTACTTCCTGCCTTGCGGGTAGCAGTTTTTCCAGCAAATACAACTTATCTGAGGAGAAAAAGCCACTACCTGGGAAGTTCACCTGAAATAAAGAGCTACAGTTACTGAATTTGGCTTTAACTGGCATCTATATCACTTACTACAGGTCAACTATCTGCCAGCATCAGCTTTAGAATTACAGAAGACTTGGAAAAAACATTGCTAAGGACATAGTTTGGTCACTTGCCAGTCTTTCACATCTGCTAAAAGTGCATTTTTACTATATTTGGCAACTTCACTGTCTTTGCTAGTTCAGTCCTTTTTTTCTGCCCCAGACTGCCATATTGAAAGAGCTAAAAAAAGATATCCTCAGCTAAAGCCAGAGTAGGGAGACGCAGCAGTTAGAGATTAGCCTGATCCCCCTCCCATCAGTACTAATGAAATTCTCTTCAGTAATTACAATTAACTAACTAATCCCCTTGCTCCAATACAAGGTCAGTTATATTTCAGTTCTTCCTAAGACATATTGGAGGCCAAAAACACATCAAACATGAAAATTCACAGGATATCCAAACAAGTTATTTCAGTACTTAGTATATTTTCAGTAAAGAGCTATTTAGAAATGTCACAGTTTAACCCCAGCCAGCAGCTAAACACCACACAGCTGCTCGCTCACTCCCCCACACTCAGAGGGATGGGGGAGAGAATCGGAAGGGTAAAAGTGAGAAAACTCGTGGGTTGAGATAAGGACAGTTTAATAGGCAAAGGAAAAGCTGCGTGCGCAAGCAAAGCAAAACAAGGAATTCATTCACTACTTCCCATTGGCAGGCAGGTGTTCAGCCATTTCCAGGAAAGCAGGGCCTCAGCACACATAACGGTTACTTGGGAACACAAACACCATAACTCTGAACATCCCCCCCCTTCCTCCTTCTTCCCCCCAGCTTTTATTGCTGAGCATGACATCATATAGTACGGAATATCCCTTTCATTAGTTGGGGTCAGCTGTCCTGGCCATATCCCCTCCCAAGTTCTTGGGCACCCCCCAGCCTACTTGCTAGCAGGGCAGTATATGAAGCAGAAAAGGCCTTGATGCTGTGTAAGCACTGCTCAGCAATAACTAAAACATCTCTGTATTATCAACACTATTTTCAGCACAAATCCAAAACATAGCCCCATACAGGCTACTATGAAGAAAATTAACTCTATCCCAGCCAAAACCAGTACAAGAAAGAATTGGATACTTTCTGTCTATAGCCTTGTGCATTGCATTAGGTATCTGACCACACTGCAAGAAACACACTAAACAAGACACTTAATGATTAGTGTATCTTCTTGCTTAAGTTATTACTTAAGGTTGAAGTTCTGTATGTTCAGTGTTAAGCTGTACCATGGAAGTTGATTCACTTACCTTGAACTCTATGATCAGACGTCCTTTTTCATATGGCCTACGATATATTGGCATGCCTTCATTCAGCACACATTTAATATCCCCATGTTTGACAGTCTGGCCTTAAGCAAAAAAAAAAAAAAAAAAAAAAATATCCAGGCAGGCAAAACAAGCAATTTTAGTTTCAATTCCTTTCAGGATGCATTTGTGCAGCCTTGTAAGCTCTGTTTCAACAACCATACTGATATCCAGTAGTCTAATAGGGACCTACTGCCTGATAGCTTTTGTGTAAGAGAACAGGTACACATCCATGCTATATTCTACCACTCTGTATGCTTCTCAAACAGAGCATACCTATGAATGTCAAGTATTCCATGAGTTCCAAGTCTGAAAAATTTATCTTCAGAGACCTTGAGTATCCTCAGGATATCAGCACATCCATGAAGTAAAGTTTGTTACTGTGTGTTGTGGTTTAACCCCAGCCAGCAACTAAGCACCACACAGCCGCTCACTCCCTTCCCCCCCACCCAGTGGGATGGGGGAGAGAATCGGGAAAAGAAGTAAAACTCGTGGGTTGAGATAAGAACGGTTTAATAGAACAGAAAAGAAGAAACTAATAATGATAATGATAACACTAATAAAATGACAGCAGTAATAATGAAAGGATTGGAATATACAAATGATGCACAGTGCAATTGCTCACCACCCACCGACCGACACCCAGTTAGTCCCCGAGCAGCGATCCCCCTGCCCCCACTCCCCCCAGTTTCTATACTAGATGTGACGTCCCATGGTATGGAATACCCCGGTGGCCACTTCGGGTCAGCTGCCCTGGCTGTGTCCCCTCCCAGCTTCCTGTGCCCCTCCAGCCTTCTTGTTGGCTGGGCATCAGAAACTGAAAAATCCTTGACTTTAGACTAAACATTACTTAGCAACAACTGAAAACATCAGTGTTATCAACATTCTTCTCATACCAAACTCAAAAACATAGCACTATCCCAGCTACTAGGAAGACAATTAACTCTATCCCAGCTGAAACCAGGACACTGTGTCATATGAAGAAACATGTAGTTATTATTGCCCACTAAGCAAAACTTTTATTTGTTTAAAGCGCTCTGCTATAAAGACTTGGGGGTGGGGGGAGGAGGGAAAAGAAGTAGTATTTCAAGGA
This sequence comes from Harpia harpyja, assembly GCF_026419915.1. Classification (NCBI taxonomy): domain Eukaryota; kingdom Metazoa; phylum Chordata; class Aves; order Accipitriformes; family Accipitridae; genus Harpia; species Harpia harpyja. The sequence continues at coordinate 10,815,900 of NC_068968.1, forward strand.
TCAATCCTTTCTGCTCCCCCTATGCTAATTGCTTGCTTTTCAGCTTACATTTGCTGAATGTACAGATTTTTAGCACAAAACAAACCAACACTTACCAGGATGAGAAGTAATAATTATAGTTCTATTATCCAGTGTTGTGATAGGTTTCTGAAAGCCACACAGTGCTTCGACCAGCTGTATATCCATGCACATAACGAGGTCCTCCCCTCGCCTGTGGTAGAACCAAGCAACAATAGTCAGGGGTGGGGTGGGGAAATAGGAAGAGCAAGAAGGACCATGCCTAACTCAGGTATTAAATTTGGTAAAGACAATAAATTTGGAATCTTAATACTAAGAAGCCTGACCAGTAAAATAGTTAATGTTCTCTATTAACTAAGCCAACTACTTCAGGGATAATACCTGTGATAAGAGCCATTTACTACTTGTCCTGGTTTCGGCTGGGATGGAGTTAGTTGTCTTCCTAGTAGCTGGTACAGTGCTATGTTTTTGAGTTAGGTATGAGAAGAATGCGGATAACACGCTGATGTTTTCAGTTGTTGCTAAGTAATGTTTAGTCTGAAGTCAAGGATTTTTCAGCTTCTCATGCCCAGCCAGCGAGAAGGCTGGAGGGGCACAGGAAGCTGGGAGGGGACACAGCCAGGGCAGCTGACCCGAAGTGGCCACCGGGGTATTCCATACCATGGGACGTCACATCTAGTATAGAAACTGGGGGGAGTGGGGGCGGGGGGATCGCTGCTCGGGGACTAACTGGGTGTCGGTCGGTGGGTGGTGAGCAATTGCACTGTGCATCATTTGTATATTCCAATCCTTTCATTATTACTGCTGTCATTTTATTAGTGTTATCATTATTAGTTTCTTCTTTTTCTGTTCTATTAAACCGTTCTTATCTCAACCCACGAGTTTTACTTCTTTTCCCGATTCTCTCCCCCATCCCACTGGGTGGGGGGGAAGGGAGTGAGCGGCTGTGTGGTGCTTAGTTGCTGGCTGGGGTTAAACCACGACACTACTCAAGGACAGTTATTCAAGAGCTAACCCCCTGTCATGGTTTAACCCCAGCCAGCAACTAAGCACCACACAGCCGCTCACTCCCTTCCCCCCCACCCAGTGGGATGGGGGAGAGAATCGGGAAAAGAAGTAAAACTCGTGGGTTGAGATAAGAACGGTTTAATAGAACAGAAAAAGAAGAAACTAATAATGATAACACTAATAAAATGACAGCAGTAATAATGAAAGGATTGGAATATACAAATGATGCACAGTGCAATTGCTCACCACCCACCGACCGACACCCAGTTAGTCCCCGAGCAGCGATCCCCCCGCCCCCACTCCCCCCAGTTTCTATACTAGATGTGACGTCCCATGGTATGGAATACCCCGGTGGCCACTTCGGGTCAGCTGCCCTGGCTGTGTCCCCTCCCAGCTTCCTGTGCCCCTCCAGCCTTCTCGCTGGCTGGGCATGAGAAGCTGAAAAATCCTTGACTTCAGACTAAACATTACTTAGCAACAACTGAAAACATCAGCGTGTTATCCGCATTCTTCTCATACCTAACTCAAAAACATAGCACTGTACCAGCTACTAGGAAGACAACTAACTCCATCCCAGCCGAAACCAGGACACCCCCCCAAACCATACCACACGCAACAGCATTCAGTTTCATTTCACTATGCTTTCCCCCTCCTGGGAAAAGGTTTGTCTCAGCCTCCAAACTTCTGCTGCTGGGACAATTAATCCCTTCTTTAACATTGTCCAAATTGGACAGAAATTTGCAGAATACTGTCATATATTAGCACAATCATATAAAGAAACAAGATGCAGCAACACTTTTTTAGTCAATCTGTTTTATTCTTCTCCAACATAATTTTTGGCTTTCAGATGTTGTGGGCAACACTTAGGGATCTAATATGATTTTGTACCTCCTTCTTCCTTCTACTTAGTTACATCATTAGGGGAGACCAACTTCCCCGAGATCAGGCTGCTGCCCTAATCTGGTAAAGCTGATCTTTGACTAATTTAAATATCCTCACTTCAAGAGCAGATGCCTAGGGGAGAGTACAAGAGCAAGGCAAGCACATGACACTGCCCCACAATACACTCAGCTTCCAGCCCTTATCAGGGCACCTCAAGGACTTTAACCTAGAAGCGTAGTTTTATTTTTTTCCTCCCTTTCATGAAATCTATTGATGGCTATCAACCATTGACAGCATCTTATGCCAAAGATTTCCATATCCTCATACAAAACGCCACTTCCAGTTCTGAACCTCACAGAGCCACAGAACGGTTGAGGTTGGAAAGAACCTCTGGAGGTCATCTGGTCCAGCTCCCCTGCTCAGAGTCACCTAGGGCAGGCTGCCCAGGACCATATCCAGACAGCTTTTGAATATCTCCAAGGAAGGAGATTCCACAACCTCTCTGGGCAACCTGTTCCAATGCTTGGTCACCCTCACAGTGAAAAAGTGTTTCTTTATGTTCACACAGAATCTCCTGTGCTTCAGTTTGTGCCCACTGCCTCTTGTCCTGTTGGTAATAGTAACTGTAGTATCTCAAGTGATACTAAGAGACAGACAACAGTTGCTCCTACACAAATTCTCCCTCTTCCTTCCTCCCCTCTTTTCTACAAGGAAGGATCTACTTCAAAAAAATCACTCTCCACATAGAAGCTATTCTATCTTTTCCTCATTACCCTTCTTTAAGATTCTCCAGTTCTACTGTATCTTTTTGTACTGGATCTGGCTGAGATGGAGTCAACTTTCTTCATAGCAGCCCACGTGGTGCTGTGTTTTAGATTTGTGACTTACTTTCACCTGTCAGCGGCGAGGCCAGCAGAGGCAACGGTAAGTCGGCGGCTAAGCGCTAGATTGAGGCGGACAGGGAGGTTCCCGAGGCCCGGGAGCGCCGGGGAAGGGCGGAGGGACCCGGCCGGAGCCGGCGGCTCTCGCGGGAGAGGCTGACGCGGCGTGGGCGTTGCCAGGGGCAACCGCGGGAGATTTGAACGGCCCTGAGGAGCGCCGGCGAACAGGGCGTGGCGCGTCAGTTCGCGCAAGCAGGGCGTGCAGGTAGGGCGCAGCCCCCTCTGTTCCCAGCTCGAGCAGGCTGCTCAACTGGTGGGTGTCGGCCCAGAGGGAGACCCAGGTATGGTTGCCACTCGGGGGAAAGCCATTGTTAGGAAAAATATGGCAACGCAGACAGAGGTCCCATGTAAACATGCAGCTGTCCAGGTCTCTGGCTGCAGGGAGTGCCTGAGTCTTTCAGAAATGATGGAGGTCAGCGGGGACACCTCTTGTGTGAGGTGTGACCAGGTGAGTGATTTGCTCAGCCTGGTGGTAGAGCTGAAGGAGGAAGTGGAAAGGTTGAGGAGTATCAGGGAGTGTGAGAGGGAGATAGATTGGTGGGCCCACACCCTACACACCACACACTCACACCACACCCTACCATCCCTGAGGCAGAGGCAGCAGATGGAGGCTCCGCAAGAAGCGGAGGTTCCCCTGCCCTCCTGCCACCAGGCAGGAGGGGACCTAAGAGATGGAGGGGAATGGATACAGGTCCCTGCTCGGGGAGGCAGGCGAATCCACTCCCGGTCTCCCTCACCTTCCCAGTTGCCCCTACTCAACAGGTATGGGGCTCTGGAACTTGAGGACCAGGCCAGTGAAGATCAGGGTGTAGATGAAGCCCTATCTAGGGAGGTGCCTAAGCCCAGTCAGGCATCCCCACGCATTCTCACATCCTCAGAAAAAAGAAAAAGGAGGGTAATTGTTGTAGGCGACTCCCTCTTAAGGGGGACAGAGGGCCCGATATGCAGACCTGACCCATCCCACCGGGAAGTCTGCTGCCTCCCTGGGGCCCGGGTAAAAGACATTACCAGGAAACTCCCTGGTCTGGTTCGGACCTCTGATTATTACCCATTGCTAGTTGTGCAGGTTGGCAGTGATGAGATTGCAGAGAGGAATCCAAAGGCAATCAAAAGGGACTTCAGGGCACTGGGACGATTAGTAGAAAGATCGGGAGCACAGGTAGTGTTTTCCTCAATCCCTTCAGTGGCAGGGAAATACACTGAAAGGAACAGGAAAACACACCTGGTCAATACGTGGCTCAGAGGCTGGTGCCATCGGTGGAATTTTGGGTTTTTTGATCATGGGGAGACTTACACAGCACCGGGCTTGCTAGCGACAGATGGTGTCCAGCTGTCTCATAGGGGTAAGAGAATCCTTGCTCATGAGATGGCAGGGCTCATAGAAAGGGCTTTAAACTAGGTTCGAAGGGGGCAAGGGATAAAACTAGGTGCACCAGAGATGAGCCTGGGAGCAGCATGCCGATGTTAGGGGTGGATTCGATGACCCAGCTCAAATGCATCTACGCCAACGCACGCAGCATGGGCAATAAACAGGAGGAGCTGGAAGCCATTGTGCAGCAGGATAGATATGACTTAGTCGCCATCACGGAAACATGGTGGGATGACTCCCATGACTGGAGTGCTGCAATGGATGGCTACAAGCTCTTCAGAAGGGACAGGCAAGGTAGAAGAGGTGGTGGGGTGGCTCTCTATGTTAGGGAATGTTTTGACTGTTCAGAGCTACACGATTCTGATGACAAGGTGGAGTGCTTATGGGTGAGGATGAGAGGGAAAGCCAATAAGACAGATATTGCGCTGGGAGTCTGTTATAGACTGCCCGACCAGGTTGAAGAGACGGATGAATCATTCTACAAGCGGCTGGCAGTAGTCTCAGAATCGTGTGCCCTTGTCCTTGTGGGGGACTTTAACTTTCCAGACATCTGCTGGAAATACAACACAGCAGTGAGTAAACAATCTAGGAGGTTCCTGGAGTGTGTGGAAGATAACTTCTTGACACAGCTGGTGGGTGAGCCAACCAGGGGAGGAGCCTTGCTAGATCTGTTCTTTACGAACAGGGAAGGACTGGTGGGAGGTGTGATGGTTGGAGGCCATCTTGGGCTTAGTGACCATGAAATGATAGAATTTTCAATTCTTGGTGAGGCAAAGAAGGTGGTCAGCAAAACCACCACTATGGACTTCCGGAGGGCTAACTTTGGCCTCTTCAAGGCACTGGTTGAGAGAGTCCCTTGGGAGACGGTCCTGAAGGGCAAAGGGGTCCAGGAGGGATGGACATTCTTTAAAAAGGAAATCTTAATGGCTCAGGACCAGGCTATTCCCATGTGCTGCAAGTCGAACTGCCGAGGAAAACGACCGGCCTGGCTGAATGGGGAGCTTTTGCTAGGACTTAAGAAAAAAAGGAGAGTTTATCATCTCTGGAGGAAAGGGCGGGCAACTTGGGAGGAGTACAGGGATCTTGTTAGATCATACAGAGAGAAAATTAGAAAGGCAAAAGCTCAGCTAGAACTAAACCTGGCCACTATCGTAAGGGACAACAAAAAATGTTTTTACAAATATGTTAACAGTAAAAAGAATCCCAAGGAGAATATCTTTCCTTTAATGGATACAGAAGGGAACGTAGCAACCAGTGATGAGGAAAAGGCCGAGGTACTTAATGCCTTCTTTGCCTCAGTCTTTAATAGTGAGTCCAGTCATCCTCAGGGTACTCCACCCCTTGAGCTGGAAGGTAAGGATGAAGAGCAGAATATACCCCCCTTAATCCAGGAGGAATTAGTTAGGGACCTGCTACGCCATCTGGACACTCACAAATCTATGGGACCTGATGGGATCCATCCAAGAGTACTGAGGGAACTGGCAGAGGTCCTTGCCAAGCCACTCTCTATCATCTATCAGCGTTCCTGGTCAACAGGGGAGGTCCCAGAGGACTGGAGGCTTGCCAATGTGACTCCCATTTATAAGAAGGGTCGGAGGGAGGATCCGGGGAACTACAGGCCTGTCAGCCTGACCTCGGTACCGGGAAAGATTATGGAACGGTTTGTTTTGAAAGCACTCACATGGCAAGTCCAGGATAAGAGGGGGATCAGGCCCAGTCAGCATGGGTTTACGAAAGGCAGGTCCTGCTTGACCAACCTGATCTCCTTCTATGACCAGGTGACCCGCCTAGTGGATGAGGGAAAGGCTGTGGATGTTATCTACCTTGACTTCAGCAAGGCCTTTGACACTGTCTCTCATGGCATACTCCTTGAGAAGCTGGCGTCTCGTGGCCTGGATAAGTGCACTATTCACTGGGTGAAAAACTGGCTGGATGGCCGAGCCCAGAGGGTAGTGGTGAATGGGGTGAAATCCAGTTGGCAGCGGGTCACAAGTGGTGTTCCCCAGGGCTCGGTGTTGGGCCCTGTTCTGTTTAATATCTTTGTTGATGATTTGGATGAGGGGATTGAGTGCACCCTCAGCAAGTTTGCAGATGACACCAAGTTGGGAGGCAGGGTCGATCTGCTTGAGGGTAGGGAGGCTCTACAAAGAGATCTGGACAGGCTGGATCGATGGGCTGAGGCCAATCGTATGAAGTTTAACAAGGCCAAGTGCCGGGTCCTGCACTTGGGTCACAGCAACCCCATGCAGCGCTACAGGCTTGGGGAAGAGTGGCTGGAAAGCTGCCTGGCAGAGAAAGACCTGGGGGTGCTGGTTGACAGCTGGCTGAACATGAGCCAGCAGTGTGCCCAGGTGGCCAAGAAGGCCAACGGCATCCTAGCCTGTATCAGGAACAGTGTGGCCAGCAGGAACAGGGAGGTGGTTGTTCCCCTGTACTCGGCAGTGGTGAGGCCGCACCTCGAGTACTGTGTTCAGTTTTGGGCCCCTCACTACAGGAAAGACATTGAGCTGCTAGAGCGTGTCCAGAGAAGGGCAACCAAGTTGGTGAGGGGCCTGGAGCACAAGTCTTATGAGGAGCGGCTGAGGGAGCTGGGGTTGTTCAGTCTAGAAAAGAGGTGGCTGAGGGGAGACCTTATCGCTCTCTACAACTACCTGAAAGGGGGTTGTAGTGAGGTGGGTGTTGGTCTCTTCTGTCAGGTGTCTGGAGATAGGACAAGAAGAAATGGCCTCAAGTTGAGGCAAGGGAGGTTTAGGTTAGATATTAGGAAAAATTTTTTTATTGAGAGGGTTGTCAAACATTGGAATGGGCTGCCCAGGGAAGTGGTTGATTCACCATCCCTGGAGGTATTCAAAAAGCGAGTGGACAGGGTACTCCAGGGCATGGTTTAGGGGGCATGGTTAATGGTTGGACTCGATGATCTTGAAGGTCTTTTCCAACCGAAATGATTCTATGATTCTATTAAACTGTCTTTATCTTGACCCACAAGTTTTCTTGCTTTTGCTCTTCCTATTCTCTCTCCCGGGATGCTGGGGGGGGGAAGTAAGTAAGCAACTCTGTGGGTGCTTGGCTGCTGGCTGGGGTCAACCCACCACACTTTGCAATGTAAAATCCACATTACATGCAGTATTCAAGGCACAGGCACACCACAGATTTTTTTATATAGACAGCAATTGGTTTTGTCATCGTCCCATGTCCGTCTGTGTGACGGTCTGACAAATTCAGTGTCTCAAACATTCGTTAAAGAACTTTGGTGGAGAAAACGGCCTCTGTAAAAATGCTGGAGTTTTGTGAACAGGATAATGTGGCTGGAGGAGAGGGCCCCCCGGAGGGTGGGACCGCGCTTCTCCAAAGCTGCAATTCCTTATCTTAAGTGACCAGGAGAAGGAGCACAGCATATGCGCCTGGAGGAGGAGGCCCCACGGAGGATGGGACTGTGCTTCTATCTTAAGCAGTCATGCCAGCAGAAAAAGAGAGGCAACTCTGCAATGACCCCCCCCGAAAGCTCTCCGACCGATTCCAGAGAACCCCGGGAATGGGACTGCGCATGTCGAGACCATCGACTAACACGCTATAAAAGAAGGGAGAACGAGTCCTCAGCGTGCGCCTCCGGAACTGGATCTCTACGCTGGCTGGACCAACGCTGGACCCAGGACTCGTGAAACCCTTTCCTTCTCTCTCCCTTTCTTTCTCTCTTTCTCTCTCTCCCTCTTTTCCTTCTCTCTTTTCCACAGTCCCTACACCTCATCCTTTTAAACATAAACCGTTGACCAAGTCTGAGACTAGGAGTGGATCTAGCCGCCCCTGGGCTCCTCTTTGAGAAGGAGTCCAGAAAGCAAGGGGGTCCGCTCTGAACCTCGTGACTCAACGGGAGGGCTCTCCTTCTGATACATTTCATGTTTCTTCTTCCATTTCTTTTTCTACACCTCCCCTCTTTTCTCAAACAGCGGCTTAATGACATGTTGCAAGGTTCATATTGATAAGTTCACGTGTACTTGGGCAAGGTTAGCTAGGTTGAATAAATGTTGATTGTTGTTTGAACTCCCCTGGTGTCGTTTCACCTTAATTCTGACAAAGGAAATCCACGAACCTGAGTCGCTCCAACTTTGGGACGCGACAGTCTGCGTCCGTCTGTGTCCGTCTGTGTCCCCCCCCAGAATTCCTAACATTTTACTTGCTCCTTAGCATTGAGATGATCTATTCATAGATCTGTTACAACCAACATTTTGGTACTGCTGAGATCCCACTATTGTGCAAGTATTTAAGTTTATGCACTTCATTTTACATTTAACATTCAACTTAAATTGTCATGTTTGTTGCATTATATCATGCAATCATTCTGCAACTTTAACCAACTTCTGTCTTCCTTACCCTGTAAAAAGCTCTGTATCAAGTCACCACCTCAGAGTTTAAATGAAATTAAAGGTCCCCAGTGCAGCTCTTTTTAGGACTCATTCGGGGTCCAATCATGTTTCTTTATCAGAGGGAATTATATTCTTACCTGGTTTCCTACTTTTTAGCCAGTCATTTATCCATGTAATATTCCCTTCCACTCTTCAGTAGTTCAGTATATTCAAAAACCCTTTGCTGAAGAATTTCATTCAATGCCATTTTAGCAATTCAATGGATCACCTGGATCTCCGTATTCTGCAGTAAACACCACTGCAAGTGTGAAAGCTTGAGCATTTCTGCTTAAAGAAATCTTAATTTGAAACTCTTCAGCCAAACAAAAAGTTAATGTTTTCTGCTATTAAAAATAATAACCTGAAGGTTACTATAGATGAAGTAGTAATTTTAGTGAGACTGAAAACAAAATGCAGAGAGCTCAGAACTAAACTTTTATTTCAAGAGAAGTCAGAAACAACTCTTGACTTCACTAATCAATTTAAAAACAGAAATTTTAACATGGAGAAGGGAACAGCCTGAACACTTAAGAACACTCAATCCTGTGTTGTAAGTAAGGGGGCCTTTTAAATGCAGCTGGATAAATTATCAAATAATCATGGAATAGATGAGGTTGGAAGGGACCCTTTGGAGGTCTCTAGTCCAACCCCCCTGCTCAAAGCAGGGTCAACTAGAGCAGGTTAGTCAGGGCCACGTCCAGTCAGGTTTTGAATAACTATAAGGATGGAAACCCCACAGCTTCTCCAGGCAACCCATTCCAGTGTTTGACACCACCACCCCCCCCCCAAGTAAAAAAAGTTTTTTCTTAAGTGGAATTTCCTGTATTTCATTTCATAGCCATATGTACCTTATATGCTAAACACTTTGCAATGCTTTTTTTAAATGAAGGTAGCTGTGGGACAGTATTCTCATCTGGACTACAGTAAACAAAGATATGGAGCAAGAAGTTAGTTCACCAGTTGGCCTTAAAGGCTGATGTCCAACTGGGGATTTATCAATACAAAATTCTAGGTCACACACTTGAAGACTAAAACCTTAATATATTGCAGCAAGCTCAGCTGGAGATGATTAAGTGTAAAGGTAGCAATGAAATTGCTAGGTCAACTGTTCCAGTCACAAAAATTATTTCCAGCAGAAATAGGAAAGTATTTGTGCCACTGAACAAGATGGTAGCAAAATTCCAAGTCTCATACATTTCTATTCAGCTACATTGGATGACAACTCAAGTAAAACTCCCTCCTCAACACTAGAAGAGCTTGATTTGCAAAATGGAGGGAATGCAATTTCTTATAGATACTGTAGTATAAATATTAAGGAAGACAGTTGTATACATTTATTGTATACGTTGATGTACACAGGCAGGTACAAGTTAGCTGCAAGAAGTTAAGCTTGACATTTAACTTGAATATATTTAGGTATCAACATCCTCAAAGAGCCTTCCAAATGGAATCATAAGAACAAAATAGGACTTGGCTTTATGAGCAGTGTAAAGCCAGAGGCTTGAAATTGTCATAAGGTAGTAACTGGAACAGCTACTACCAACTAAACAACAAAATATATCCAGTAACAACCAGCTAGGTTTTAAGACTGGATTGAAAGAAGTCTGTAAGGGAATCATCTCTCTTATGCCTCAGTTGCCTCCTTCAGAGTCTCCTACACTCCCTCTGAAGGTCTGGTGGTAAGGAAGTTTAGAAAGCAACTCTGAGTCACTCTGAAAGGAGCTTCTAGATGAAACCAGGATGCATCCAGTTAAGTCAGAACTGAAAATTAAAGAAATTACATTAAAGTCAGCACAAATGATGTCTGCATGTGCTGGGATGTTCAGGAGTTATTTAGTTTAAGGGCACCTCAAACCTATTAAAAGGACTTGGACCTGTTAAAAAAGACAAATTTAAAGGTGTCTGGAAAGAGACTTGCCTGGAAAGTTTTAGACCCTGAAGGGACAGGAAGTACATTCCATCTGCCCCAGAAGTGGCATTACCTCAGCATAACCCCACAAAACTACTGATGTCAAGGAACATCTAAGGACGTTAAAGCTGAAGCCAGTGCAGGGGGGTGGACATCAATACTCCAGTGCAGTCAGAACTTCAAGTCCCAGGTAACATAATAAATGCATGGACCAGACAGACCCTTTGACACAACTGATTCAACACCTGGTTTCACTGGAAGCTGGGTAGAGAAAATTGCTCATCACTAGCCTGCCAAATACCATGCAGGTTCCAATTCTTTAATCTGTGAGCTCAATGCTGGAAGCTGCTAACAGTAGTATTCCATCTGTCCTGCCTCAGCACAAAGTTTTGGCACCAGCTTCTGGAGTTAAGCACCATACAAGGCTGCTGATCAGATTGACTACAGGCTACACTAGAGCCTTTGACCTGTCATTCCTACTTACAGGGACAAAGGGATGAGCTGGTAGACTAAGTGCCCCCACGTTAAGAGATCAATGCCTTCCCAAATTCATTGTTCCCCTCATGAATGCTCTGATCAGCAGTTAGTTGCACTTGGTGCCTACTGCTCATCTTCTACAGGTGGCCAAAGTGCTGCTTTTTCCAGAAGAGAAGCTACTACTTGACAGACTCATTCCACAAAGTAACTTGAAACAATGGACTTTAACACAAAGCAACATTGTTAGGCAACGTGAAGTACTTTACCATAGTTGATACTACCCAGTTCAGTTTCACTTCCACAAATTATCAGTCCTCTCCATTCCTTATGTTAACCAATGCATTCAGGCAAGAAAAACACATAGGAGGCAGATCACCTTGATATTATGCATATAGGATGCACGCTTCTGACCATAAGACAGCCATAAACAGGATCCTGAGAAACAGCACAAGCACCGAAGCTTGGCTTCAAGGCAGAAGAAACTATATAACAAGCAGTTGCCTATGCTAGATCAGAGTTTGGTATTGGAAGACTTTCACAGGAGGAGACAAGAACAAGGACTTAGTAAGACAACAACTGCTACAGATATTCACAGCTATTAAGAAACAATTATTTTCCAACATTTGTAGTCCTTAGAAGTTTGTGAATTCTCAATATCCATAACTTCCTTAGGTTTGTCTTACTTCCTCTCCCACCCCCAGAGAAAGAAAGAAGAAAAACTCACTCCAAACAATCCAAAAAATAAACTATATAACCACAAACCTTGTATGTTTAGAGCACCAAGTGCTTTGACTAGTTCTACCAGTACTTCTATAAATATGTCAATATCTGACAGCCCAAACCAACTCACAAGTGAGCTCTAGACATACAGTCCTATCTGACAATATTTCCAGTTCCTAAAAAAAGCCAGTGGTAACAGCGGAAGCTTGAAGACAAGCATCTCAGGAGCATGCATAAAGACTCATAGAGTTTACCTTGTAAGTGTAGGGTGATCTTTTTGATCTAAGACGATAATTATGTCCCCTGGCTCTAGTCCTGGCTCTTGGTCCCCTTCACCATGGAATGTTATTTTCTGACCATCCTTCATTCCTATTGCAGAGACCACATATTTCAGCTTTTTTTTTTTTTCTTTCCTCTCAAATGTAACAATGTGAAATATTTTAATAGGCACTAGCTTGTACTAGGATATTACTGAACCTTGAGATTGCAACATTAGGACCTTTGCTTGAAGCAAGTATCTTACCAACTCATCTTTCCAAAACATGTTAGTACTGCCAACTTGAGCTACGTTTCATAAGCATGAAATCCCATTCTAGTAGAAATCAGTCACCTGCCAAGATAAAAATCCTTGAGGGAAATATTATCAAGATGGTTTCTATCATATGCACAACCACTACAGAAGAGGCATAGAAGAAACGCTGCACACAAAGCTTGCTTTAAGAAGTTGATAAGTCTCTTAAGTCTGTGGCAGAACTACTTGAGAAAAAAAGATCTCAATGCCTTCAGTTTAGGAAGCACTCTTCCTAGGAGTGCAACTGTCACTCAAGAAAGCAACTTCACCTACAGAAGGGTTATTGCACTATTAATTCTAGCAGCTTCATGCTACCTGGTAGAAAACCAGGATGACTACAATAGACAAAATTGTGCTCTTTTCAGTAACTTTTAAAACAGTGTTTAAAAATATCAGTGATATACTCTTGCCAAGCTTCAAGTTTAGTGTTACTATCATATTCCTCCTCTTAAAGATAAGACATTACATAAAGCACGCTTAAGTAGAGATGTAAAACAGTTACTGATTACTGTTAGGTACAAGTCTATTGTAAGCCACATGCTTGCCAATGCATTTTATCTTTCAACTCCAACTCCTCCAAAGACTGCTCCCACCTACTTTTGAGCGGCTTACTCTGAAGAAAAGTGCCTGCTGCTAAATAGCCTCACATTCCCTTACCATTCTGGGGATTTAAATTCTGAATTAAGTTTTGCCAGACATAAAGGACACAGACCAGAACATCTGTACTGCGCAATGTCATCAGGGTGACATAACAAAACTAATTCTAAGCGTTATAGGCTTAGCAATGTCTTCACACTTCAGGAGACCTGGTCCTCCCCTTCACAGTAAAATGCCATAAAAGTCATCAGATTCTTTAGGGCCTCCAAAATGTCAAGATAATAGTTAAACTTGCTTAATAAGCTAAGTGATGTATTCGCTTTTTATCAATCCAATTAACTGGTCGCATTTTTGTTTCTGAACCTGCTCTTATGGAGATTAGTTCACTACTTGCATCGTTACAAGCTTTGGGATTAATACTTAGTAATGTATATAGTAAGCAGGCACTAATACACAAGTAAACGCCCCTGCTTAAAGGCAAGTTACCTTTAAAGAGTAGGAACAGGCTATTGTACTGAATGCATATCCAACAGTGTTACTCATTATAACAAGTGATCAATACCATGCATTTGCTGAAGTTCCTGTTTTAGTGCTAACCCCCCCCCCCAAACCACCAACCCCAATGACAATCTATTTAAATATAATACTCCAAGTTAGTAAAACCCTTACCTTTGTCAATGTGAACTTCTAGAATCTTCTTCTCTCTAACAATTTTTCTGCCAGTGCAGCTCTTGCATCGGTCCTTGGGGCTGATACGCTCCCCATGCCCCTTACACTCAATACATACAGACTGAATCTGTTGCACCATTCCTGGACCAATCTGGTGAATTCTGATTTGCATGCCTGTGCCTCTGCAATTAGGACAGCATTCTATTGCACCCTTCCTACCACCACGACCTGATGACAGAGTGAGAATCAAACAGTTATATTTCCAGAAGAAACTAGAAGGTCAAAATACATTTGTAGCTTCAGAAATAACTAATGTCTAGTTTTAGTGTTGAAGTTACCTTCACATTTGTCACAGATCACATTCTTTTGCAAAGCCAGCTTTCTTGTTGCACCATTATACAGATCTTCTAAGCTTATCGATAACTGATGAACAACATTTTTGCCTATAAGGGAAGGGGAGGGAGGAGAGAGTATATTTATTCAAATTTGATAGCTTGAACCCAAAATTATAAGTTTCCCATGTTACTATGTTCAAATCGCGTTAGAATAAGTCTTTAAAAGCTTTAACACTTCCTGTTTATCTACTTCTGCTGTTATCAATAGCTTTTTCCTATTTAAACTTACAATTATGTAATAATTATCATTGCATTCTTAGTAATCTTTTTCAGAAGAAGCCAGAAGACTCCTCCATGAAAGTATAAGCAATAATAATAAGAACAAAATACATTGAGATTTAGGTTTAAGATTTTTAACTTTGTCTAAAGGGTGAAAATAGACAGGTATGTTTGGATAACTACAGGGAAGTAGGAGATAGTTCCTACAGCCAATGAAATACTACTGCCACCCCTTCCCCCCCCCTTCCCCCCAGAAGTTTCCCAAAACAGTTGGGCAATTGGAATTTTACAATCAGGAACTGTTTTTGCCAAGTAAAGTTCTAATCAAATCCATGGTAAGGCTAACAAGTTCTTGCTTACTGAAAATGTTTTGCTACATGAAGTTGTATGACATTTTGATATAAGACCTTCTTTTCTTTCATTTACCAGCACTGCATATGAACTAAGAAGTGATATAGTCAGCACTACTCTTAAACACAGTTTTTAAATTAATATTGACATCTTTGCTGATACTATTGGTCTGAACTTCAATTTGGATTGGCATTTTAGCTTTACTGCAGCTTTAACCCAATTCCACTGGACAGTACAGAAGAACAAGGAGATCTCATAAATGAAAAATGCTTTGTTCACTTTATGTTGTTACTTTTAACTAAGGTCCTTCAGCTAGAAGCAATTTAAAAACTCAGATTTTGACAGTACACTTGCAGTACCTTATTTACCAAGTAAGATACTTTACCATACCATTCCTGTTCTATTTTATTAAAAGCTAGGCTTATCCTTAGATAAAGGCTTCCCAAATGCAGAGTCTAGCTAGGTATTAAATTAACATAAGACAACTCACAGATCTAAACTACCAGTGTATAAAATGAGTACCCTTCTCATTACACAGGCACCCCTTTCCCTACTCATTTTAGGCTTTAAAGGCTAACAACAGTTTTATA
Organism: Harpia harpyja; assembly: GCF_026419915.1. Classification (NCBI taxonomy): domain Eukaryota; kingdom Metazoa; phylum Chordata; class Aves; order Accipitriformes; family Accipitridae; genus Harpia; species Harpia harpyja. The sequence goes on from NC_068968.1 coordinate 10,831,016, forward strand.
TGGTTTCCGGAATACAGCTATAAGATCATTTAAATAGCCTTGATGCAGTCTTGCAAGCCACACTATTCACCCGAGACAAACTTCAGCACTCTTTCACGTACAATGGTCATACTGTTAAGTCTAGGGCAGCATAAGAAGTAGGAACATTACCTTGTCTCTCCCTTTGCATCCTCCCACCACCTCCAAAGAACAAGTCAAATATGTCCATAGGTGACCCAAAACTACTACTGGAGCCACCCTCTTTGACAGCCTGCTCACCACCTTTATCATACAGATCTCTCTTCTTCTGGTCAGACAGTATCTCATAGGCTTGGGAAATCTGTTTGAACTGTGAAAGATGCACATTAAGCCTCAGACCCCAATCCTTAAGCAGCAGCTCCCCCAGGAGCCCATTCCCCCCACCCCCAACCTGACAATCCTCCCTCAAGTGCCCAATCCCCCCTCCCCCCCCCTCCCCCATCAGGTCCAGCCAGAACCCCTCTCTCCATCAGGGGCTCTCATTCCTACCAACCTCCTCCACAGGGTCCCTCAATTTACCATTAGACCCCTCCCCACTCCAACCAGGCCCCTGGCAAGAGAACACTTCCCTCCCCACAGATAATAGGGTCTCCCCAAACCAAACCTCTCCCCTCCAAAAGCAGCAACAATATCTGGAAGGGTCTTTATAATCTCCCCATCCAAGCCCCTCGCTCCAGTCAGCCCTTAGGCAAAAATCAGGAGTGACTCCCCCCCAACCCCTCAGCAGCTTCGGTCCAGCTCCCACTCCCTCAACACTAACCTTCTCACCCTCATTGGGGTTCTTATCAGGGTGATATTTTAAGGCCAGCTTACGGTACGCCTTCTTCAGCTCCTCAGCAGAGGCACTGGGCTTCACCCCCAGCACATCATAATACAGGGTCTCCTTCACCATGGCGACAGACCTACAAGAACACTAAGCGATTAATCCCACCATACGGACACACCAACCCCCTCATCGAAAGAAAGAATCAAACCACACTGCACAAAATCTAGAACTTACAACTCAACCTTTCTGGAAAATTCCACACTAATGTCCACATCCGAGGAATTTTGAACCGACAAAAACGCACCCCCGGAAACCCCTCCCTCTTAGTTATTCGGGGGGTGGGGAATTATAGGGAGGAGACCCAGTAACAGGCTACGAGTCGGTCATGCTGCGATTACCTCACTAGACTACAGTTCCCGGCAAACACTGCGGTCCACCCAAAACTGCAACTCCCAAAACACACTGGCCCTCAGCCGCGTCCTGGGCCGTGCGCAAAACTATGAATGGTCCCTAGGCTATTCGCGGACTATAGTTCCCAGCATGCACGGGGAGCACCCTTGTCGCAACGCTCGCTCTATTCACGTCTTAGTGACTTATTTCCAGGGCGTAGTAGCGGTTCAGTTCTGATTCCCTCTATTAAATGTCCTTTTTTGTTGGTTTGAAAATTCAGTGAATGGATACCAACACTGGGCTTTAAGCCCAGTTTTACATAAAACAAACCAGTTTTAGATATAATATCGATGGGTATGAAAAATTTCACCTGTAATGTTTGTCCAGTTGTCATCCTGCAACTTAGCTATCTCACCAGCTTGTGCCTGTTTGGACAAAAGGGGAATTTTTTTTCTATCAGTTGATGACAGTATGACTAAAAACTCACTTTGGTATTTGTGCAAGACTAGGCAAATAGTAAACAGTTTATATGGGCTATAAGACAGATAGGAGTCACTCTTGATATTCCCATTCAATTGAAAACAATAATTCTTGTCTTAATGAAGGCAAGGAGAGAAGAAAGTTATATTAGCCTGTTTTAATTGACCACATGAAAGGAAGTGCACAACCATAAGTGACCAGTATAGTTGGTAAAACAAGCTAAACTTTCAAAATTCTTTCCATTCAAAAATTACATCTGTTCTTTAATTATCTCTGCTTTTCCAAAATGATCAGAGAAATATCTTTAAAAAATTAAATACATGACAGTCCTCTACAATTATATCTACTTTAAGGGTATCTGGTCAAAAAAAGCCATAAACAAGAACATACAGAGACAAACCTGACCAACAAATGACAGGTGGTGATGAGAACAAACCTGGTCAGTCACACTGGGCTATCAAGAAATGGCAGGCAAACCAGGACTTTGCAACTGATAAGAATGCAAACCTGAAGGTCCAGGATGTTGGAGGGGGCAAGTGGGACTATGCCAACTGATGAGGAAATGTGCAGGGGAAGGGAATTAGGGAGGGACAAAGTGGGGATAGTCAGAAAGGAGTATAAAAGGGTCCAGTTGTCTGTAAAATGGGGCTGGTCAGTACACTTTTCTGGCTGAGCCCTGTGCCTGATCACCACAGTCTGTCCTATCTTTTTATTAAATCTTTTCTTAACTATCGCCCTGCATAATCTCACTCTCTAGCCCATGTGTATATGTGCTGCAAGGACTAGGTGCCAGCTACCGGTGAGACCTCTGTGTGTGTGTGTGAGTAGATTTGGTGCCAGCTACTAGAATCAGACCAGGGGTGTAGGTGCCCTGGGCCTGTGATGTCAGCTACTGGAGCAGGTGGGGGTCTTGGCGGCCAGCCACTGGGGTGGAAACAGTGTGTGTCCCAAAAAGCAGTTACTGGGGGGAACCAGCATGAGTAAGGTGCTCAGCACCAGCAGCTAGTGGGACTACGGGTCACAGCCTGTGTGCCTGGTGCCATCTGCTGGGGGGTCCGAGTGTCTGTATCTTCCCGAAACTGGATGTACATTGGGGGTGTGCATGTCATTCACTAGCAAACTTCAAACTGGACTAGCCAATAAGCAGGGGGGCCTGGGATCTGGGCAGGGTATCAGGTGGGCAGAGGGTCTGTGCTGGTATCTGGGGGAACTTGCTGCGGAGACTGGATTAACCACTCAAGCTATCTGTACAAGATTCCGTTTATTTCACAAAAGGATCAGACTTATATATGTTTCCACAAGGATCTGGAAAGAACTAAGGGCATACAGCCAATATTACTAAAACAGGAGCGCATATCTGGCTCAGCTGGGATGTTTGCCAGTCCTCAGAACAGTTAAAGATAAAAACATTCCATACACATACTCGTGACTGTCTTCAGCCACATCTTCCCAGGCCTACACAAGGCCATCCTCCAACCTGACCTTGTAAAACTAGTTCTTCAAAGGCTTGGCAAACATGCAGCACAACAAATTCTAATTCACTCTTGAAGACAAATGCCAGGTGTTTCGAGCTGCTCCCACACTTGCAAGTGTGGGGTGCCTGTGGGACGGGTGTATGAGTGCTGCGTATTTGCTAGCAAGCATCAAGCTGGACCAGCCAGCAAGTAGGGGACCTGTGAAACAGGTCAGAGGGCCTGGGATCTGGGCAGTGGTACTGGATGGACAGAGAGGCCGTGCTGGTACTCAGGTGATCCACAAATGTGTGTGTGAATCTAGAGTGTCATGTGTGTGCCTTCACTAGTGACCTCTGTCTCTGCCAGACAAAGAGGAGGAAGGGGATCTGGCTGTCTCTGTGCTTTATGTGAGTCCTATATGTAGGTGCTGTTGAAGGCAGTGCCTTGTCTGTGGCAGTCTTTGTAGCCAGCCATGTCAGTGTCCTGTGTGTCTGTGTGTTTCTGCTTTGCTACTGGTTGAACCTGCAAATGGGAAAGCGGCAGCCACGTCCCTCACCTTGGGCAGAGACCCCGGGTCCCCAAGTGCACCGGGCTGGGCTCCAGCATCTGGGCAGGAGGGGCCTGGACTGGACCTGCTAGAGAAAGTAGCCGCTCTCTCTCTTAACATCCCTTAACAGCTACAGTACTCCAGCACTCAGACTGGAGGACCTCAAAATACAAAACTGGAGGCCTTTAAGTCTCACATTTTCCTTACTCCACTCATCTCCAAACCATTCTACCTAGGAGGTGTTAAGGCTGCAGGCCACTGACTGATATTTAACTAACTGAACAGATCATGAGAAACTACCAGACATGACATGAGAAATTACTGGATGTGACAGATAACAGAGTAAGAAGCTGACAGAAGTTACAGACAGCGCTGTGAGGGATGGCTGGCTTTCACAGGGAGTGATGTGAGAGATGACCAAGCTTCACAGCTAACTGAAGGGCAGTGATGGGGACCTTTTGGGGAGAAGAGTCTTCCAAGGCCAGCAGTGCCTAGGTAACTGCATCAGTATTACCATGTATGACCAAGATGACTTAGGTAATGGTATAAGAAATACCAAATTTGGGTATGGATGAAGCAAAACTGGGACCAATGGGGGAAAAAAAATCATTATTTGGGAGGAGACTGGAGTGGTGAAAAGGAGGGCCAAGAAATGGGAAAAGGGATAATAAGGTATGCAAATGATGTGATGGTTGTTGTTTGGAGGTCCCTGTCAGGCAGCTGTGCACTTGATCACTGCAGCTGGAGCAGAACAACAAATCAAACCTTTTGTACTGATCATACCACACAAGTCTGACCTGCTTCCGCAGTCTGTAGGCTTGGGATGGGAGTATGGTCAGGTGCTTTCCCTGGCTAACAGGGAAACACCTGGTTGGACAGTTTGAGCATCCTGGTATCACCATGTTGGTGTCCATTCCAGGTCTGACAGTATTTGCAGCTATCCACTGCTTCATAACACTTGCAGAGGACACTATTCACTTTGACACCAGTTGCTCCTTTCCCTCCACTAATGGAGGCCTTGCAGGGATACAAATGGACTCCATGTAGCCCACATGGAGGGAAAGAATAGCCCACAGTCAGCAAAGGAAGGCCTGTGTTGTGGTTTAACCCTGGCAGGCAGCTAAACATCACAAAACCGCTGGCTCACTCCCCTACCCAGTGGGATGGGGGAGAGAATCAGATGGGTAAAAGTGAGAAAACTTGTGGGTTGAGATAAAGACAGTTTAATAGGGAAAGCAAAAGCCACGCATGCAAGCAAAGCAAAATAAGGAATTTATTCACTACTTCCCATCAGCAGGCAGGTGTTTAGCCATTTCCAGGAAAGCAGGGCTTCATCACACATAATAGTTACTTGGGAAGACAAACGCCATAACTCCAAATGTCCCCCCCCTTCCTCCTTCTTCCCCGCAGCTTTTATTGCTGAGCACAACGTCATATGGTATGGAATATTCCTTTGGTCAGTTGGGGTCAGCTGTCCCAGCTATGTCCCCTTCCAACCCCTTGCCCACCCCCAGCCTACTCGCTGGGGAGTGGGGGGAAAGGGGAGAGAGAAAGCCTCGATACTGTGTAAGCACTGTTCAGCAATAGCTACAACGCTGTTGTCTTATCAGCAATGTTTTGGTCACAAATCCAAAACATAGCACCATACATGCTACTATGAAGAAAATTAACTCCATCCCAGCCAAAACCAGTACCACCTGTTTTATAATGTATGTTTGCAGGAGTGACCAACCTCTGGTTTGGGAGGCTGTTCTCATTCCTCCAGTGTCTTATCATATTTTTTTTGTACATGCTCCCATTTAATCTTTTAACTTGTTTTCCACCTCTGCAAAGAAAACTGAAATGTCAGGTACCACTGTGTGAAGTACAACATGTATGTATTTGCTGAAAGAGTTTTCATCTCTAGAAAGAATATTCCCTCAGCATGTAAGGGTTTTATTTGTATGTGTAGATTATATCTTAGACTAAGGATATTGAACTGTTTGTAGCTTATTATGTACCATATGTTCTGTTCTGTTTCAAGGGTGCTAGATTATACTGGGTCAGTGGAACTGACTGGAGAGAGGGCAGTAGCTTCTCTTGGGATCAGCCAAGCCTGCTGGGGCAGTGGGGGAAAAAGAAGCTTCCAGGATGAGGCAGATAGATAGACAGAGCTTAGCATAGGGTGAGCAAGCAACAGAACAGCCTGGGAGTCTGCTGAGAGGAGCAGGGAGAACCTGAATCCAGATGCAGCCAGGTCTCAGAGGCAACAGAATTTTCCTATAGATCAGGGTTGCTGGATTGAGACCAAGCCCTGAAGGAAGAACCTGTCTGCAAGATAATGCAGTGGATGAGGAAATGTTTATTTATAAAACCCTTTTATCTATGTTCTGTCTTCACTTTGAATGTTCCTGGTTTTAAAATGAATTATTCTAGATTGTAATCTAAAAAAAAAATCTTTCAAGCCCTCAGGATGTTCACTTTAAATGAGGTTGGTCCTAGTCTATGTGACAAGCTTTCCAGTAAAGCCAGAATTGTTATACATTATTTTCTTTTCTACATTCAAAATATTTTAATTGGTAGAAGTTTAAGGCTGGGAATGAAATCCTAGACACATTCAGGTTATGGACAAAATTATTTCCTCTCAGTCTTATCTTTGTAATGTCTATATGTCCAGGCAGGTGTGGAGGGTACTCCCACAAAAGTATCTGTTTTCCAGAAAAGCACATGCTTTGCATTTTTCATGACAGGTTCATTTATGAATCTTCCATGTGGTATAAAAACTGGCAATAAGTATGTCATCACAACCAGCTTGCCACCATGTCCTTGTCATTGTGACCAGCCTTCGTTCTCACACACAAAGCTGTGGAGAGAAGGGTGGCTCTCAAAGCTCCATGTATTACTCCTGATACTACTAGGAGGAAGCAAAAGAATGCTTTTCTGACGTTAACCAAATTCCCATAATTGTTTTGTAATACATATGTACTGACTTTAATTTGTAGCCACTTCTGGCAGACTCTCATGTGACCTGTGAAGTCAGCAGTCAGGATTTATCCTGATACAAAACAGTCCCCTTGTGGTATAAGGTCCTCACTGCTCCTTAACTCCTACAACTGGATGATTTTTCTCAATGACTACACTGTTCAGACCTGCCTTTACTGGGGGGGGGATCCTGAGTGCAAATTGAATCCGGTGAATAATTTGGATTTGCAAAACAATAGAGAGAAATGTTGAACCTGTCAGAAGAGAAAATGGGTTTGCAATTTGTTTCAAAATGTCATTTTGTATTAAAAAAAGGCTAGTTGAAGGGACTATGGTGGGTTGACCCTGGCCAGCAACTGAGCACCCACCAGCTGCTTGCTCACTCCACCACACAGCGGAATGGGGGAGAGAATCAGAAGGGCAAAAGCGAGAAAACTCGTGGGTCAAGATAAAGACAGTTTAATAAGTGAATGAAAGAAAAAAAATGAATGAAGCACTCACCACCTCCCACCAGCAGATCGATTCCCAGCCAGTCTCCAAGCAACAGCTACCTTGGAAAGACTACCCACACTTTTTATTGCTGAGCATGACGTTATATGGCATGGAATATCTCTTTGGTCAATTTGGGTCAGCTGTCCCAGCTGTGTCCCCTCCCAGCCACTTGCCCACCCCCACACTACTTACTGGAGGGGCAGAGTTAGAAACAAAGGTGGCCTTGACTCTGTGCAAGCACTGCTCAGCAATAGCTACAACATTGGTGTCTTATCAACACTGTTTTCAGCACAAATCCATAACATAGAATCATATGGGCTCCTATGAAGAAAATTAACTCCATCCAAACCAAAACCAGTACAGGGACGACAAAAAAAAAAAAATCCAGAAACAAATAGGGGTTTATTCTTCTTGCAAGAAATGTGTTGGGTCAAGAATAAAGTAAGAGATATTTCTGTTTTGTCCAAAAATCTTTAAAAAAATGTAAAAGATTCAGTCCACCCTGAAGAATTTCCCTTCTAAGTTTTGTTTTGGTGGCTGAACCAATTGATCCTTGCTTTCCTCAGCAGTTTCAATTTCTACTTGGGCCTTGGGCCCTGGGCCCTTAGCAGTGTGTACTTGGCAGGGCCTAGGCAGTACCAGACTACTTTCTTATCCATTGTATGATCAAAACTCACTTTTCAGGGATAGCAAGAACCCATTCTTAGCAGAGAGAGTATTCTGGATAACATTTGGGGCATTTGGAATGTACAAAGGAAAAAGAGGTGTTTCTCTTTGGAGCTGGCTCAGGTGTTGATTGAAAACATTCCATGGCTCACCTGGGATTTGATATCATTGTTTGTTTGTTTCCAGACAGGCAAGCTTGACCCACATTATCCCAATATATGTAGGAACAAAGAGAATGTGCTGGAAATCAAGTGGAACCCATTTGATGACTTTATAATAGCTTTATGCTCAGAAGATGACACTGTAAGTTTGCTAGCTTGTCCTCTTCGTTATTACCCAGAGCAACAGGACAGGCTGGGTGCTAGCTCACTAGAAAGCACCTTTGCAGAAAAGTACCTGGGGGACAAAATGTTGAATATGAGCCAGCAAAGTGCCTTTGCAGCAAAGGCGGCCAACAGTAGCCTGGGCTGCATTAGCAAGAGTGGAGTCAGCAGACTGAAGAAAGTGATTCTTCCCCTCTATTTGGCAACTGTGAAACTACACGTGAAGTGATGTGTCCTGTTTTGGGCTCCCCAGTACAAGGAAGTTATGGACATACTGGAGTGAGTCCAGTGGAAGGCCGCTGAGTTGATTATAGGGAGCTGGAGCACATGACATATAAGGAGAGGCTGAGAACTGGATTTGTGCAGAGTTAGGAGGCTGAGGGAAGATCTTTTTGCTGTCTACAACTACCTAATGAGAAGATGCAGAAAAGATGGAGCCATTTTCTTTTCAGAGGTGCACAGGGATAGGATGAGAGACAACAGACACAAGTTGGAACATGGGAAATTCCAATTAGATATAAGAAAAAAATTACCATGAGGGTGGTCAAACACTAAACAGGGGCCCAGAGCATTTGTGAAATCTCCATCTTTGGAGATATTCAAGCCCTGACTGGACATAGTCCTGGGCAACCTGGTCTTAGCTGACCCTGCTTGAATGGGGGGGTTGGACCAGATGATCTTAAGAGGTGTCTTCCAACCTAAATGATTCTGTGATTCTGTGAAAGGTGCATTCCTCACCCACACCCTCAGTTACTCTATGAAGTCATGCTGGACCAATATGAGTGTTAAGGGATGTTAAGAGTGGCCACTGCTTCCAGCAGCTCCGGCCCAGGTCTTCCTCCTGCCTGGCTGCTGGAGCTCAGCCCAGTGTGCCTGAACCTGGGGTCTCTGCCCAGGCTGAGGGAATCAGCTGCTGCTTTCCTGTTTTCAGGTTCAACCAGTAGCCAAGCTGAATGCATATTGCAGAGATACACAGACACATACACAGAGGACATACACAGGACACTGACACAGATGGTTACTACAGCCAAGGAGCTGCCTTCAACAGCACCTCACAGAGAACATAAGCACAGACAGCCAAGTCCCCTCCTCCTCTTTGACTGGTAGAGACAGAAGTTCACTAGTGAAGGCACATACACAACACTCTCTAGGTTCACAAGCATGTGCATGTTTGCAGATCCCCTGAGTAAAGGCACGGCCTCTCTGTCCATCTGATATCGCTTCCCAAATCCCAGGCCCTCTGACCCACCCCACGGGTGTCCTACTCACCAGCTGGTCCAGCCTCATGCTTGCTACAAACATGCAGCACTCACACACTTGTCCCACAGGCACTCCACATTTGCAGGTTCCCCCGGATACCAACACAGACCCTCTTCCCACCTGATCCCCCTGCCCAGACCCAGGGTCTCCTGCTTGCCAGTTAGTCCAGCTTGAAGTCTGCTAGCAAATGACACACCCGCGCACACCCAGTTTGGGAAAGATACAGACATTTGCCCCCTCAGCAGCTAGCATCAGCCACATGGGCTGTGACCCATGGTCCTGCTCCAGCCGCTGGCACTGAGCCCCTCACTCGCCTCATTCACACCAGTCCCCCTCCCAGTAGCTGTTTTTTGGGACACATGTTGTTCCTACTCTGGTGTCTGGTGTCCGAGATACCCACCCTCTCCAGTAGCTGACACTGAGACCCCACTCACTCCAGTAGTTAAGGCTGAGACCCCCACTCACTCCAGTATCTGACACCAGAGACCCAGGGCATCTACACCATTGGTCTGACTCCAGTAGCTGGCACCCAGTCTGCTCATACTGGTCTCCCCAGTAGCTGGGGCTCTGGGCACAAAGTCTGTAGGACCCATGCCAATCCAGAGAGCTCTAGCTTCTCCAACTACTGATTATAGGACCCTCACTTGCTCCAGTAGCTGACACCACAGGCCAGGGACACCCACACTTCCAGTCTGAACACAGTAACTGGCCCAAAATCCACTCATAGAGTTGCAAAATTGTAGAATGGTTGAGGTTGGAGGGCACCTCTGGAGGTCATCTTGTCCAATTCCCCCGCTAAGCAGGGCCACCTAGAGCTGGTTGCCCAGGACCACATCCAGATGGCATTTGAATATATGGAGACTCCACAACCTCCCTGGGCAACCTGTTCCAGGGCTCAGTCATCCTCACAGTAAAAAAGTGTTTCCTGGTGTTCAGAGGGAACCTCCTGTGTTTCAGTTTGTGCCCATTGCCTCTTGTCTTGTCCATGGGCTGCAGTGATCACACCCTGGTGGAATTCACAATCTTGAGGGATTTGGGCCAGGTGAAGAGTAGAGTCAGGACCCTGAATTTTAGGAGAGCAAGCTTTCAGTTCTTTAAGGAATTAGTGGATGGGACCCCCTGGGAAACTGCCCTCAGGGATAAAGGAGCAGAAGGGACCTGGCAGCTCTTTAAGGACGTTTTTCTTGGAGCACAAGAGCTCTAAATTCCCATATGTAAGAAATCAGGCAAGGAAGGCAGGAGACCAGCATGGCTGGGGAAGGACCTCCTGGTCGAGCTGAAGCGCAAGAAGGAAATCCACAGGCAGTGGAAGCAGGGACACGCATCCTGAGAAGTGTGTAGGGATGGGATCAGGAAAGCTAAGGCACAGCTGGAGCTGAATTTGGCAAGGGATGTGAAGAATCATAAGGAGGGCTTCTACAGGTGCGTTGGCCGGAAAAGGAAGACTAAAGAAAACATACCCCCACGATAAAGAAGACGGGAGATCTAGTGACAACCGACATGGAGAAGGCTGAGGTACTCAACGACTTTTTTCCTCCCTTTTCGCTGGCAATCACTGTTCCCACATCTCTCAAGTCCCTGAACCTCAAGGCAGGGACTGGGGGAACAAAGTCCCTCCCATCGTAGGAAATGATCCGGTTCAAGACCACCTGAGGAACCTGAACGTACACAAGTCCATGGGACCCGATGAGATGCATCCCAGGGTCCTGAGGGAACTGGCAGATGTAGTTGCTAAGCCACTCTCCATCATATTTGAAAAGTCATAGCAGTCAAGCGAAGACCCTGGTGACTGGAGAAAAGAGAATATCACATCCATTTTTAAAAAGGTAGACCCTGGGAATGACCGACCAGTCAGCCTCACCTCTGTGCCCGGTAAAATCATGGAGCAGATCCTCCTGGAAGCTATGTCGAAGCATATGGAAGAAAGCGAGGTGATTGGAGACAGCCAACATGGCTTCACCAAGGGCAAATCATGCCTGACCAACCTAGTGGCCTTCTACAATGGAGTGACTACATCAGTGGACAAGGGAAGAGCTACAGATGTCATCTACCTGGACTTCTGTAAGGGTGGTCCAACTCGATACTTGCTACAAGCATGCAGCACTCACACACTCGTCTCACAGGCACTCCACACTCATGGATCCCCCCCCAGATACTAGCATGGACCCTCCGCCCCACCTGATACCCTTGCCTGGACCCAGGGTCTCCTACTTGCCAGCTAGTCCAGCTCCGGCCACTGTTGCTGAGCCTCTCACTTGCCTCACTCACTCCAGTCCCTCCCAGTAGCTGGTTTTGGGGACTGTGAGAGACTGAAAGAGTTAATGCCTCAAACATTGTGGTGGGGCAAGTTCTGCTTAACGACAAACAACGAGCCCTGCATAGCAAGGAACCACAGGTGAAAAGAAGTGGATCAGCACAGATCGGAACAAGACATCAGCAACAGGACAGGGAGGGCATGCTGGAGGGTGTGCAGCTCCGTGTTCTGATACGCTGTTCTGATATGCTGAGCAGGGCAGCTCACCATGTATGGCCAAAGATCAAACAATGGTCATGTCTGCAGGGAAGGAGAAGTTACTCCCCAAACGACCCCCAAGCCCACTGACCCATTTCCCAAAGGTTCCAAAAGCACAAATCCTGCATGACACAATTAGCCTAATGAGTTTGAGTGCCCTCCTGAAGGAGGGACAAGGAGATGATAAAAGGACACAAACTGAAGCCCCAGGTGCGTGCGGCCTCCAGGACTGGACCTTTACGCTGGCTGGACCAACGCTGGACCCAGGACCGGTGAAATCTTTCTCTTTCCTCTTTTCTTTTCTTTCTCTCTCTCCTCTCTTTCTCTTTTTTTCCATAATCCCCATATTTCATCCCTTTAGATATAAACCATTGACCAAGTCTGGGACTAGGAGTAGATCTAGCCACCTCTAGGCTCCTCTCTGAGAAGGAGTCTAGAAAGCAAGGGGGTCCACTCAGAACCTCGTGACTCAACGGGAGGGCTCTCCTTATTCCCTGAATTGATGTATATGGTTACCACGGGTTACACGGTTTATGGAGGTAGTTCCATGCCAATTCCTGTTGAGAGAAACCACACCACCTACTGTTACACCTTCCAAGTTTAGTTTGCTTCTGCCATGAATAAAATGTTTAACTGATCGTCTGGTGTCATTTCACCTTAATTTAGCCTAAGGGAATTCTGAATTCACCATGACCCCTCCCTGCTCTGTCCAGCCCGGGTCGTGACAGGGACACACACTGTTCCCACCCCAGTGGCTGACAGCTGAAATCCCCACCCACTCAAATAGCTGGCACTGGGACCCCACTCGCTTCAGGAGCTGACACCACAGGCCGCAGGCACCTACACCCCTGGTCTGACTCTAGTTGCTGGCACCCAATCCACTCGCACACACAGAGGTCTCACCAGGAGCTGATACTTACTCCTTGCAGCACACATACACACAGGATAGAGAGTGAGATTATGCAGAGATAGTTAAGAAAAGATTTAATAAGAAGATAGGACAGATGTGATCAGGTGCAGGGCTCAGTCAGACAAGCGTGCCGACTGGCCCCATTTTACATGTGATCAGCCCCTTTTATACTCCTTTCTGTCTACCCCCTCTTTGTTCCTCCCCAATTCCCTTCCCCTGTGTGGGAGCAGCTCGGAACACCTGGCATTTGTTTTCAAGAGTGACCGTTAGAATTTGTTGTGCTGCATGTTTGCCAAGCCTTTGAAGAACTAGTTTTACAAGGTCAGGTTGGAGGATGGCCTTGTGTAGGCCTGGGAAGATGTGGCTGAAGACAGTCACGAGTATGTCTATGGAATGTTTTTATCTTTAACTGTTCTGAGGACTGGCAAACATCCCAGCTGGGCCAGATATGCCCTCCTGTGTTAGTAGTATTGGCTGTATGCCATTAGTTCTTTCTAGATCTTTGTTGAAACATATATACGTTTGATCTTTTAGTGAAATAAAGGGAATCTTGCACAGAGAGCTTGAGCGCTTGATTGAGTCGCCGCAGATGGTGACCCCGACATGATCGAGAGAAGACGACGACGTGATGGAGAGAAGAAAACAACGTGATCAAGAAAAGAAGAAAAGAGGTGATTCCCCTTCACTGCGGAGACCATGTAATCTAATGGGGAAAGTTTTGAAGAAGTGGCCACGACTCCGAGAAAATAGGTAACAGCAACCCCTGCGGAACGGGTGAGTTGCGAGATTGTGGTAGCATGGGGCAATCAGTTTCTCAGGAGCATAAGCTCTACTTAAACGCTTTGCAGCAGATTTTACGGGCTTCTGGGTATAAAGTAAGAGAGGGACAAATTGCTTCGCTTTTAATATGGGTAAAGGATAATTGTAACTGATTTCCCACAAAGGGAACTTTTGATAGCAAGGTTTGGGAAAGATTTGGGGAGCATTTACAAACGCGAAAAACTTTGGCCTTTGGTGTATCAGAAAATTTAATTATGACATGGAGATTTATTTATGCTGCACTGGTGCATTTACAGCCGGCAGTGAAAATCATACCAGTACAGCCTGATACTGCTTTTGAGGAGACAGTCTGTAAGCAGGCCGCTAATGAGCAGGATTCTGATTCTGATAATAATTCTTTTGTATCAGGCAGGGTGGACTCTGAAAAAGAGCCGGATTTATATCCCTCATTATCTCCACCACCGCCTGCACTAACACCGTTAACGCACACATCCCGCCGGCAGGCAGACAGGCAGGCAGCGGGCGGGCAGCACGGGCTCCGCGGGGTCGCCGACCCTCACCACCGCATACAGGTCCCCGCCGCCTCGCCGCTGCCTCCCGCCGCTTTCGCACCCCCTTCGCCGCCGCCGCCTGCCGCGGCCGCCGCACCTTCGCCGCCGCTGCCTCCCGCAGCCTCTGCGTCCGCCACAGCCGCCGCTGTGCCGCCGCCGTCCCCCACCCACCCACCCCAATCGCCTGGTACTCCCTCCCCAGGGTTTGCAGAACTTAAAACAGAACCTGGCTTTGCTGCACTGCCTGTATCTCCTTCTCCTACTAATCCCTCTAACTCTGTGCCTCTGTCTAATCCTGTGGCTCCTGCTTTACAGCGATGCGGAGAAAAAACTGTAGTGCCTTCAGCTCCGCCTTTAACAGACTTCTTTGATGCTAAATGTGACAATTCACTTAATGATTTGGGAAAAAATACACATAGCTTGATGCAACGCTGTCGAGAAAAAGCTCTACAGCAAGGTGATACCATGTTCACTTTTCCTGTTATATACAAACCCCATATTCCACCACAGCATGACGGTTTACCTTATGAAATGATAAAAGAATTATGGAAATCAATTCGTGAAAATGGGTTACACAATTCATTTACAATGGGACTAGTGGAAGCAATTGGAGGCACTTATACTATGACTCCTTGGGACTGGAAATTGCTTATGAAAACGGTGTTGACTTCTGCTCAGTATTCTGTATGGCAATTAGAATACAATGATTTGTCAGTGGAACAAATTATGGAGAACTTGTCATCAGGGATACTTATAGATCAAAACATGTTACAAGGAACAGGCCCTTACATTCAGTAAAGGGGCCTGAGAAGCATGAAGCATGGATTCAGCCTTATGTACTTGACTCATCTGTAAATTTGTGGGCCAGAGATTTATTGAAACAGTGACACATTACCCTAACCACAGTCAATTCAAATTTATCCTAAGGGTCACTGATGTAAAACCCCTGCTCAAACTTACGTGGCTAACCTCTGCGCCTGTTTGGGTCGATCAGTGGCTGTTAAAAGGGGACAAATTGATACAAGCACATAAATTAATTCAAGAGCAATTGCAGCAAGGACACATTGTCACTTCAACTAGTCCATGGAATACACCGATTTTTGTTGTTCCAAAAAAGTCAGGAAAATGGAGATTATTACAGGATTTACGAGCAATAAATGCAGTGTTACAACCTATGGGGATTGCCAAATCCTGCAATGATCCCTAAAGAGTGGGAATTACAAGTAATTGATTTAAAAGACTGCTTCTTCACGATTCCTTTACATCCTGATGATTGTGCACATTTTGCCTTTTCAGTGCCTAGTGTAAATAACACCGAGCCTATGCAGTGTTATCAGTGGACAGTGCTACCTCAGGGCATGATGAATAGTCCTAGTATATGTCAGATAGTAGTTGCTGCGGCTATTCAACCGAGCCGAGACGCATTTCCAAATGCTATAATATATCATTATATGGATATTTTAATTGCAACAGAAACAACACAGTATTTGGAAAGTGTTGTGCAACATCTTATAAATTCTTTGCATACCTTTGGACTTCAAATTGCTACAGAAAAAATTCAAAAGATGCCGCCCTGGAAATATTTAGGGTGGATTCTTACAGAAAGAACAGTACAGCCTCAATCATTAAAGTTGCAGACAGATATATGGACTCTGAACAATGCTCAAAAATTATTAGGAACAATAAACTGGGTACGACCTATGTTAGGTATAACCACAGAGGAATTAAGTAATCTCTTTAACATTCTGAGAGGTGATCCTGATTTAACATCACAATGGATCTTAACTCCAGCTGCCAAGGAAGAGTTAAATTTAGTTTCACAAAAGATATCTACATTACAAGCCTATAGAAGGGACTTAACTTTACCTGTTGATGTATATGTATGTCATACAAGGTCCAAAACAACCTTTTGCTATTATAGGGCAACATGATAAAGTCGCTCAGGAAATTTTATATTTGGAATGGGTGTTTCTCTCTCACACTTTAAAGAAAACTATTACACAGCCTTTAGAAATGATTGTGACTGTGGTACAAAAAGCACGGTCACGTACTCAGTGTCTCATTGGTTTTGATCCCGATACCTTTTATCTTCCTTTTTCAAAACAAGATTTTGATTACCTTTTTGTTCAATCACAATCACTGCAAATCGCATTGGCCGACTTCACGAACAAAATTTCTTTCTCACTGCCTAAATGTAAGTTACTGCAAAACCTTCACACATTAAACATCAAACCACAGACGATAGTATCAGATACTCCTATTGTTAATGCTCGTACAGTTTTTGTAGATGGCTCTGGAAAAACTGGACGAGGTGTAGTTGCCTGGCTAGATAATGGAGCATGGCAGATGTCTGTTGTTTTGTTACAAGGTTCCACACAGCATGTGGAATTACAGGCTGTTTTACACGCTTTAGCTTTATTTCCATCGGAACCACTCAATATTGTTTCTGATTCAGAATATGTCGTCCGTGTTGTACAGCGATTACCAGGATCTTACTTAAAGGAGATAAATGATGAAGACTTATTCAACAAATTTTTGGAATTGCAAACTCTTTTAAATGAAAGAGCTTATCCTTTGTTTATTTGTCACATTAGGTCGCACACTGTGCTGCCAGGACCTTTGACTAAAGGCAATGCCGTGGCTGACTCTTTTACTGTTGGCACAGTGCAATTCCACTCTGCTGTGGCCTCTCATTCCTTTTTTCACCAAAATGCTGCAGCATTGCAAAAGATGTTTAATTTGACAAAAGCACAGGCTAAAGATATAATTCGTTCTTGCCCAGATTGTCAAAGAGTTGCTTCTGATGCAGTGAGCATTGGAGTTAACCCACGTGGTTTACGCTCTAATGCCATTTGGCAAAGTGATGTTACACATGTATCTGCCTTTGGCTCCTTGAAATTTGTGCATGTTTCTATTGATACCTTTTCCTCTTATATTTGTGCTACTGCTCATTCTGGAGAAAGGGCACGTGATGTACAACGGCATTGGTCACGATGCTTTGCAATTATGGGGGTTCCTCAAACCATTAAAACTGACAACGGTGCAGGCTACGTAGCTAAATCTACTCAATTATTTTTGCAACAGTGGCAGGTATCCCATGTGACAGGAATTCCACATTCACCTACTGGACAAGCAATAATTGAGCGTGCGCATCATGCTTTAAAGTCCATGTTGCATAAACAAAAAAGGGGGAATATGCCACCACAAGAACAGCTAGATAATGCTATGTTTACTTTGAATGTTTTAAATCGCTCACCAGACTTAATGGCCAGCACAGCGATAGATCGGCATTTTAAAACTCCTGATTCTATTTCACACAGACCTAAAGTACTGTATAAAGATCCTTTAGTGGACCTGGTTGGAATGGACCTGTGGAACTAATCACTTGGGGGTGAGGGTATGCTTGTGTTCTTCTTCCCACAGGAACCAAGTGGATTCCAGCTAAACACGTGAAGCCATATCATGAGCTGGCGAAACCACTCAGACAACCCAATCCTGCAGGTGAAGACTCTGAATTTGAAGGAGGAGAGACGAATGAGGAGGAAGTGGCGCATCGAGAATGAAAAAGCTATCACATAGGGACATTTGAAGAGAATGCAACAACAAGCTAGCGTGGTGATGCAATGTGTATCCTACTCCAAAGAATACCTTTTTTAGCATACCTGGCAATAGTGGCCAGCAACAGTATTGTAAGAATTCTGATCTTTTTTCTTTGCGGGGTCACTGTGGCTCGGGTGCAGCATTTTTATTGGGCCCACTGGACGTGTTGCGCCTAAGCCACGGTGACTATATAAAAAACCATTTCTTGTATAAGTTTGACCCTGACACAGAATCACAAAGATTCGGTGATGATATGTACTTCACATCCTTATGTTTTTGTAGCAGCTCAATTTCTAGATATCGCTTTACATAACCATGCTTTTGAAACTAATCTGAATTAACCTTGGTATTTTAGCTGTTTTACTCATAAGAATATATCTGAATTAAGCCTTACAGTAATCATGCCAATGTGATGTCGTGCTGAATTGTGGATCCCTGTAAATATGACCAAATCGTGGGAAAGGGAATAAGGATTAAGTCAATTATCAAGGCTTTTAAAGCGGACAATTAGTCACCCAAAACAATTTATAGGATGGCTCATTGCCTTTATAATATCAGCTATCATTATTGCAGCTACTGCCGCCGTTGCTACCATGGTGCTTGTGAAATCCGTTCAGACTGCTCACACAGTAGCTAATGTATTAAAAAATGTTACAGCTGAAATGAATACCCAGGTACAAATTGATCAACAATACTAGAATGATTGGATGCTTTAGAAGCAGTGGTAATTTGGCTTGGGCTGTATTGGGTTTGTGTGGCAGGGTTTTGGTAGCGGGGGGTTACAGGGGTGGCTTCTGTGGGGGCTGCTGGAGGTTTTCCCCTGTATCTGACAGAGCCAATGCCGGCTGGCTCTAAGATGGACCTGCCGCCGGCCGAAGCTGAGCTGATCAGTGATAGTGGTAGCACCTCTGTGCACAGAAAAAAAAGAAAACAAAAAAAAAATAGGAGAGAGAGAGGAAGAGACAAAAAAAAAATAATAAAAACAAACAGCTGGAGAGGGGGAAGAGAAATGCGGTTGCAGAACACACAGAAATGGCAGCTGAAGAGTGAGAATATGTGAGAGAAACAACTCTGCAGACACCAAGGTCAGTGAAGAAGGAGGGGGAGGAAATGCTCCAGGTGCCAGAGCAGAGATTCCCCTGCAGCCCATGGTGAAGACCATGGTGAGACGGGTTGTCCCCCTGCAGCCCATGGAGGTCCACGGTGGAGCAGATATCCACCTGCAGCCCGTGGAGGACCCCATGCCAGAGCAGGTGGGTGCCTGAAGGAGGCTGTGACCCCATGGGAAGCCTGCGCTGGAGCAGGATCCTGGCAGGACCTGCAGAACTGTGGAGAGAGAAGCCCACAGAGCGGGTTTTCTGGCAGGACCTATGACCCCGTGGGGACCCACGCTGGAGTGGTATGCTCCTGAAGGACTGCACGCCACAGAAAGGACCCATGCTGAAGATCTTTGTGGAGGACTGTCTCCCGTGGGAGAGATCCCATGCTGGAACAGGGGAAGAGTGTGATGAGTGCTGCCACTGAGGAGGATGAAGTGACAGAGATAACGTGATGAACTGACCGCAAACCTCATTTCCCGTTCCCCTGTCCAGCTGTGGAGGAGAGTGATAGAATAGCTATGGTGGGTGACTGGTGTCCAGCCAGGATCAACCCATCACATAGAGATAGACAAAAAGTGCATTATAAAATAGAATGAAATTACATTGCAATTGGGAATTTCAAAAACAAGGGCTCTGTGTAACTCCTTTACAAAGGAATGAAAGTGTATGTGATTGGAATTAGGTGAAGGCACATTTGCAAGGTGCATTTGCTACTAATATTGCAGGAGAGATCTAAGACCTTGCACAGATATTACAAGATCAAATGGGAAATATACAAAATTAGCAGAATAAGGTATCTTTCAAAGAATTGTCTAATAGTGTTAAATGGTTAAATCCAAAAACATGGTTTGAAGGTTTAAATCTGTGTATCTGAATTTGTATCGCTATTGGAGGGTTATTAATCATTTGTGTGTTTGCAGCAATCAGAATCATCTGAGGAGCAGTATGAGGATTACATCGGTTCGAAGCTAGAGTCCTCGCTGCCTTCCTCATGAATCTGATGTTCCTAAACAAAAAAGGGGGAGATGTGGGAGCAGCTTGGAACACCTGGCATTTGTCTTCAAGAGTGACCGTTAGAATTTGTTGTGCTGCATGTTTGCCAAGCCTTTGAAGAACTAGTTTTACAAGGTCAGGTTGGAGGATGGCCTTGTGTAGGCCTGGGAAGATGTGGCTGAAGACAGTCACGAGTATGTCTA
This sequence comes from Harpia harpyja, assembly GCF_026419915.1. NCBI lineage: Eukaryota > Metazoa > Chordata > Aves > Accipitriformes > Accipitridae > Harpia > Harpia harpyja. The sequence goes on from NC_068968.1 coordinate 10,851,022, forward strand.
TGGAATGTTTTTATCTTTAACTGTTCTGAGGACTGGCAAACATCCCAGCTGGGCCAGATATGCCCTCCTGTGTTAGTAGTATTGGCTGTATGCCATTAGTTCTTTCTAGATCTTTGTTGAAACATATATACGTTTGATCTTTTAGTGAAATAAAGGGAATCTTGCACAGAGAGCTTGAGCGCTTGATTCAGTTGCTGCACAGCCCCATACGGGCTGCTATGAAGAAAGTTAGGATAGAATAGAATAGAATAGAATAGAAGAGTTCAGTTGGAAGGAACCTACAACAATCATCTAGTCCAACTGCCTGACCAATTCAGGGCTGACCAAAAGCTAAAGCATGTTATTAAGGGCATTTTCCAAATGCCTCTTAAACACTGACAGGCATGGGGCATCGGCCACCTCTCCAGGAAGCCTGTTCCAGTCTTTGACCACCCTCTCGGCAAAGAAATGCTTCCTAATGTCAAGTCTGAACCTTCCCTGATGCAGCTTTGAACCATTCCCATGTGTCCTGTCACTGGATACCAGGGAGAAGAGATCAGCACCTCCCTCTCCACTTCCCCTCCTCAGGAAGATGCAGAGAGCATTGAGGTCGCCCCTCAGCCTCCTTTTCTCCACTAGACAAACCCAGAGTCCTTAGCCACTCCTCATAGGACATGCCTTCCAGCCCTTTCAGCAGCTTTGTTGCCCTCCTCTGGACGCATTCAAGGACCCTAACATCCTTCTTAAATTGTGGGGCCCAGAAATGCACACAATACTCAAGGTGAGGCTGCACCAACGCTAAATACAGTGGGATAACCACCTCTTCTGACTGGCTGGTTATACTGTGTTTAATGCACCCCAGGATGTGGTTTGCCCTCTTGGCTGCCAGGGCACACTGCTGACTCATATTGAGCCTGCTGTCAACCAGCACCCCCAGATCCCTTTCTGCAGGGCTGCTCTCCAGCCACTCCTCTCCCAGTTTATACTTGTGCCCAGTGTTACTCTATCCCAGGTGCAGAATCTGGCATTTGTTCTTGTTAAATTTCATCCCATTAATCATTGCCCAATGCTCCAATCTATCTAGATCCCTCCGCAAGGCCTCTTGTCCCTCGAGACAGTCAACAGCACCTCCCAGTTTGGTATCATCAGCAAACTTGCTAATGGTGCATTCAACTCCTGCATCCAGATCATTGATAAATATATTGAACAGGACTGGCCCTAGAATTGAGCCCTGAGGAACAATGCTAGTGACCAGTCACCAGCCAGATGCAGCCCCATTCACTACAACCCTTTGAGCCCTCCCCTTCAGCCAGTTCTTCACCCAGTGCACTGTGAACCTGCTCATTCCACAGTTGGACAACTTGTCCAGAAGGATGCTGTGGGGGACACTACTAAAAGCCTTATTAAAAATCCAGAAAAACTACATCCACCGCCTTCCCTCCATCCACTAAGCAGGTGGCCTCATCATAGAAGGAGATCAAATTAGTTAAACAGCACTTTCCCTTTGTGAACCCATGTTGACTGTGCCTGAGGCTTGCATTATTCTTTAAATGCCTTTCAGTAGTACCCAGTATGATCTTCTCCATAATTTTTCCAGGTACTGAGGTTCGACTAACAGGTCTGTAGTTCCCTGGGTCTTCCCTCATGCCCTTCTTGTGGATTGGAATAACATTGGCTAGCTTCCAGTCAGCAGGGACCTCCCCAGACTCCCAAGACCTTTGGTAGATAATTGAGAGGGGTCCTGCCATAACATCTGCTAGCTCCTTCAGTACTCTGGGATGAATCCCATCAGGCCCCTTGGACTTATAAACATTCGGCTGATACTGCTGGTCCCCTACAATTTCATTCTTCACAAATGAAGGTCACTGTTCCCACACTTGTGGTCCTCCAACTCAGGGGACTGGGCAGCCCAAGGTCTATGAGTATTATTAAAGACTGAGGCAAAAAAAGCATTGGATGCCTCTGTCTTGTCTTCATCCCTATTAGCCAGATGACCATCTTCAACAAGTATCGGTCCAATATTTTCTTTAGACCTCCTCTTGCTATCAACATACTTTAAAAAAGCCCTTCTTGTTATCTGACACAACACTGGCCAGTTTCAACTCTAATTGAGCTTTGTCCTTTCGTGTCTTCTCCCTGCATATACGAACCACGGCTTTGTAATCTTCCTGCGAAGCCTGACCTCGCTTCCAGAGATCATACAATTTCTCTTTCCTCTTGAGCTCCACGAGGAGTTCCCTGTTCAGCCGAGCTGGTGTTCTGCCCCGCTTGCTTGACTGACGACACACTGGAATTGCCTGTTCTTGTGCTTTTAAAAGGTGGTTCTTAAAAACTGACCCCATAGCCCTCAAAAGCAGATTCCCAGGGCACTCTGCTAAGTAGCTCCCTGAATAGCTTAACGTTTGCTCTCCTGAAGTCCAGGGTAGCGACTCTGCTGTCCTGTTTTCTCATTACACTGAAAACATTAAACTCAACCATTTCATGATCACTGTGGCCAAGACAGCCACCTACCATCACATCTCCCACAAGTCCTTCTCTATTCACAAATAGCAAGTCTAGGAGGGCACCTTTCCTAGTTGGCTCCCTGAGTACCTGTGACAAGAAATTACCTTCAACAAACTTCAGGAATTTCCCAGACTTGCTTGTCACAGCAGTATGGTATTCCCAGGTGATGTCTGGGAAGTTGAAGTCTCCCATAAGGACAAGGGCTACCGATCCAGAGATTTCTCCTAATTGCCTATAGAATAACTCATCAATGCTATCATCCTGCCTGGGTGATAGACAGTAGACACCCACAACAACATCTGCTTACCCAGAGGCTCTCAACCACATCATCCCTAACTGTAAGGGCTGTACAGCCAAACCTCTCCATTACATAGAGTGCAACTCCTCCACCTTGCCTGCCCTGCCTATCCCTCCTGACCAGCCTATAGCTCTCCATCCCAGCACTCCAGTCATGAAGTGAAGTTAACTCCATCCCAGCCAGACCCAATACACTATAGCACAGAGCTCAAGGCTGAGACTTGGACATTTCATGTACTGACAGACTGGGGAAAATCAACAATTCTGAGGGAGGCAGAGCTTCTGAATGAGAAGGTTGCTCTTCCTGTTCATCCCACAGCTCCCAGTGTTTACAGTGTCTGTGAACAATGTTTGTCTTCAAAAGCCAGACATATGAACCTGCATGCACACACACACATTGATTGCAGGAAGGAGTGTGTATAACTGTTCTTTTGGTTTTAGTTTCCTTTGAGTTGTGAGCAACTGTGTCCCACCATGTATATTCTGTTGCAAAATGCCAGCAATAAAAGCCACACTGCAAGACTGCACTCAGGAAGAGGAGTCCTATAACACTGGTGTTTGGTTTGGCACCATGCACACTGGCAATTTATACTCTAGCAGGGGTCTTCAGGGCATAATCTTTGTCCTCATTTCAGCTGGAATAAAGTTAGTTTTCTTCTTAGTAGCTGGTATAGTGCTGTGTTTTGGATTTAGGATGAGAATAATGTTGATAACACACTGATATTTTAGTTGTTGCTAAGCAGTGTTTATACTAAGTCAAGGACTTTTCAGATTTTCACACTGCCCTGCCAGCGGAGGCTGAGAGCGCACAAGAAACTGGGAGGGGACACAGCAAGGACAGCTGACCCAAACGAGCTAAAGGGGTATTCCATACCATATTACGTCATGCCCAGTATATAAACTGGGGGGAGTTGGCCGGGGGGCACCGCTGCTCAGGGATTGGCTGGCCATCAGTCAGTGGGTGGTGAGCAATTGTATTGTGCATCACTTGTATATTCTATTATTATTATTTTCCCTTCCTTTTCTGTCCTATTAAACTGTTCTTATCTCAACCCACAAGTTTTACTTTTTTTTTCCATTTTTTCCATTTTTACCCTTCTGATTCTCTTCTTCATCCCACTGAGGGGGGAGTGAGCGAGCGGCTGTGTGGTGCTTAATTGCCGGCTGGGGTTAAACTATGACAATCTTAAAGGCAGGGTAGGTGCGAGACCTTCCAAGACAACATAATAGTTGTGATTTCCAAATCTAATCACAATGACAAAAGGGAATCTATTTTTAGAAGCCCTGCCTGAGAGCACAAGTTTAAGTTGTGAACTAGCTAATGAAACAGCTTGATCTCTTCCTGTGACCTGTTTACTTCATGAGATATGTTCAATGAGTATCCTCAGCCACATCTCTGTACATTCACATTCCTCCTTGAGCATCTGTCCTGAAGGCCTTGAAGCCAACTCAAGCCCTTTCCCTTGACAAAAAGAAGAGCAAGCTGTAAGCCCTTCCTTACAACAGCTTAGGTACATCAGGGCAGGCTACCAGCAGTCGTCATGGTTTAACCGTAGCCAGCAGCTAAGCACCACACAGCCACTTGCTCACTCCCCCCCTCAGTGGGATGAAGAAGAGAATCAGAAGGGTAAAAATGAGAAAACTCATAGGTTGAGATAAGGACATTTTCATAAGTAAAGCAAAAGCTGCATGCGCAAGCAAACCAAAATACGGAATTCATTCACTATTTCCCATCGGCATGCAGATGGTTAGCCATTTCCAGGAAAGCAGGGCTCCATCATGCGTAACAGTTACTTGGGAAGACAGATGCCATAACTCCAAATGTCTCCCCTTCCTTCTTCTTTCCCCAGCTTTATTGCTGAACATGACGTCATATGGTATCTAATATCCCTTTGGTCAGTTGGGGTCAGCTGTCCTGGCTGTGATCCCTCCCAACCCCTTGTGCATTCCCCAGCCTACTCACTGGCAGAGGAGTGAGAAGCAGAAAAGGCCTTGACTCTGTGTAAGCACTGTTCAGCAATAACTAAAACACCCCTGTCTTATTAACACTGTATTGGGTTTGCATGGCAAGGTTTTGGTAGCGGGGGGGGGGGGGGGGTACAGGGGTGGCTTCTGTAAGAAGCTGCTAGAAGCTTCCCCCGTGTCCGACAGAGCCAATGCCAGCCGGCTCCAAGACAGACCCGCTGCTGGCCAAGGCCAAGGCCAAGCCCATCAGCAATGGTGGTAGCGCCTCTGTGATAACATATTTAAGAAGGGAAAAAGTTGCTGTGCAACAGAAACTGCAGCCAGAGAGAGGAGTGAGAATATGTGAGAGAAACAACTCTGCAGACACCAAGGTCAGTGAAGAAGGAGGGGGAGGAGGTGCTCCAGGTGCCGGAGCAGAGATTCCCCTGCAGCCTGTGGTGAAGACCATGGTGAGGCAGGCTGTCCCCCTGCAGCCCATGGAGGTCCCCGGTGGAGCAGATATCCACCTGCAGCCCGTGGAGGACCCCACACCAGAGCAGGTGGATGCCCAAAGGAGGCTGTGACCCAGTGGGAAGCCCATGCTGGAGCAGGCTCCTGGCAGGACCTGTAGACCCGTGGAGAGGAGCCCACACTAGAGCAGGTTTTCTGGCAGGACTTGTGACCCCACGGGGGACCCACACTGGAGCACTTTGTTCTTGAAGGACTGCACCCCGTGGAAGGGACCCATGCTGGAGCAGTTCGTGAAGAACTGCAGCCTGTGGGAAGGACTCACGTTGGAGAAATTCGTGAAGGACTGTCTCCTGTGGGAGGGACCCCACGCCAGAGCAGGGGAAGAGTGAGAAGTCCTCCCCCTGAGGAGGAAGGGGCAGCAGAGACAATGTGTGATGAACTGACTGCAACCCCCATTCCCATCCCCCTGTGCCACTTGGTGGGAGGAGGTAGAGCAGTCAGGAGTAAAGTTAAGCCCGGGAAGAAGGGAGGGGTGGGGGGAAGGCGTTTTAAGATTTGGTTTTATTTCTCGTTATCCTACTCTGATTTTGATTGGTAATAAATTAAATTAATTTTCCCCACATCAAGTCTGGTTTGTCCGTGATGGTAATTGGTTGAGTGATCTCTCCCTGTCCTTATCTCGACCCACAAGCCTTTCATTATATTTTGTCTCCCCTGTCCAGCTGAGGAGGGGAGTGATAGAGTGGCTTTGGTGGGCACCTGGCATCCAGCCAGGGTCAACCCACCGCAATCATATATCTAAAACATAGCACCACACAAGCTACTATGAAGAAAATCAACTCTATTCCTGCCAAAACCAGTACAGCGGTGTTGACTGGAGCAGTTTACACTGGCCCCAGTGTCCTGCAGCATCCACATGCTGAAGGGAAAAGCAGCAAAGTTAAGAGTTATATTGCTCCATCTGTCCCTTCTGCAGGTCTTCTGTGTATGCAGCTATGACTAATCAAAAATGCCCACCTCTGTGCCACAAGGGGCTGCAATCTCTCTTTCAAGTGGCTACTTATTGTCCTCCAGGTATTCTATTGCTGTTTCAGCCTGGCCTTCCTGAAACAAAGTCTAATCCTGTCCAGGAAAGGCATTTTGATGTCAAAAGATTATGGCAAGCTGCCTCTCAGGATAGGGTCTGCCCAGGAAAACAGTGCTTGCTACTGCTTCCTCCAGTTCAGAACAGACACTGTTAGATTTACAGACTCTTGCTGCTAGGAGAACAAGAAATGTACTCTTAGCTAACCACCACCCAGGAAATGCTGCCTGCTGGAAAGAGAATACCACAAGGCTTGCCTCTGTAAGCAATGGCCTGTCTCTGTGTGCATGGGGTGTCATTTGGAGTCCTAGTAGAATCCTTCCACAATACAGACCAGGAAGTTCTAACAGAAAGCTTTTTTTCCATTCAGTTTCACCATCGAGGTGGTGTCTGTCCCTTTAAGCCACCCTCAACACTCCCCCTTTGATCTTTCTATAGGGATGACAATTATATCTCAAAATATGTTGGATTTCTGCATCAAGCCAGGCACCTTCAAGGTGGACAGTACAGGAAATGCAGAAGAGGAATGAGAGTTGATGCTCAAAAAGTAACCTCCTCAGAAAAAAAACAGTACTAATTCCTAAAGAAAGGCTACAGCCAAGTTCCTTCTATGTCTGTATCTGACTCTTCTTCTCAGCAACTAGCTATTTCAGTTGAAATAGCTGAAGAACAACAAGAAGACAGCAATATTCTTATCAATTTTAACTAGGTCACTGGAATTCTGGAGGCCACAAACTTTTCAAACAAGAAACAACTGAGTGCTCCATACTCTGGTGCCACTACTCTCTAGATTGGCCAGTCTATTTTTATGTTCACTGAGATTAGTGGAACAGGCACTACTGGCAGTGTGAGAAGCATTTTGTGACTTGGTCACTAGGACCAAACATGGTTTGATCAGTGCTGTGAGCAACAACTGGGCAACAAGAGCAGTAGCATCTGACACCTCTACAGCTGCTAATGGCTCATAACAGCAGCCATTCTGTGGGGGACACTTTGTTTTACTGGCCCAGCTTTAGGGGAACCTTGCCTTGTGCCCCCTTTGCTCTCATTCCCATTTTGGCTGTCTTTCAAGCTGTGCAACAGCTGATCACCAGAGAAAGGGGCAGCACTGAGAGAGCAAGATGAAGATGAAGAAGTCCACAGGGTAGCTGGACCCCCTCTGCCCTAGACAACTCAATGGAGACTGCTGCAATATAACCCCAGCCTTTTCTGCTCAGATACTTGGATTGAGATATCTTCATTAGAACAAATGGTATAATGATCATCAAATACAAACAGCTTCCCCCTGTAGAATCTATCTAAAACCTCTTCTAGGTATTTGTGAACCCCTCCTTTTAGCTGGAAAATCTCTCTGCACAGTGTCTGTTTAAAGCAAATTGGCAGAAAATCTGAAGGAGACAGTGACAGTGGGCTTGTACCAGATTGCCCAAATCACATACTGGAAATGACAGGCTGAGAAGTAGCACCTTCTCAGTGACCATCAGAAGACACCACATATGCCCCACAACTCTAGCCAGTTCGAGATGGGATTGGTGGGTTGCCCATACTTAATGCCGGCTTGACGATGAACTCAAATAGATATTTAATGGTACAATTTAAACATACCCCCCCAAACACATTCAGCAGAAAACACTTGCCTTTGAAAGTGCTTTGTGCTGACTTCATGGAATAGACTAGACTAGACTAGAATATTCCAGTTGGAAGGGACCTACAGTGATCATCTAGTCCAACTGCCTGACCACTTCAGGCCTGACCAAAAGTTAAAACATATTATTAAGGGCATTGTCCAAATGTCTCTTAAACACTGACAGGCATGGGGCATCGACCACCTCTCATGGTAGTGCCTCATGGTGGCTGGTCATTGACCAACTCTCATGGAGTTCACCTACAGAAAATTTCTCAGCTCCAGTGTGCCATTTCTGATCCATGGGGAAAAGAAGCAAGGTCTGACCATCCTTGGAAGATCCAATTGGTTGGCAGTTAGGATATAGGAGGGACATTTCACTTTCTGCTCTGATTCAAGTCAGAGGCTCTTGCCTGAATGTCCTAGCCAAATGCTCCAGTGGCCACAAAACTGCCTATTCTGGAGTAGGATTTCTCTCTTTTGTCATCTACTCTAATCTGCAGAAATAACTAAATAACCATTGGAACACAAAGGGATATTCCATGCTGTGGTGGGTTGACCCTGGCTGGGTGCCAGGTGCCCACCAAAGCCGCTCTATCACTCCCCCTTCTCAGCTGGACAGGGGGGAGAAAATATAACAAAAGGCTCGTGGGTCAAGATAAGGACAGTTTAATAAAGTGAAAGCAAAGGTCGTGCGCGAAAACAAAGAAAAACAAATGATGTTATTCTCTACTTCCCATCAGCAGGCGATGTCTAGCCACTTCCTGGGAAGCAGGGCTTCAGTACACGTAGTGGTTGCTCCAGAAGACAAAAAAAAATGCCCCCCTTCTGTCTCCCTTTACTTAGCTTTTATATCTGAGCTGATGTCATATGGTATGGAATATCTGTTTGGTTAGTTTAGGTCAGCTGTCCTGGTTATGTCCCCTCCCAAGATCTTGCCCAGCCCCAGCCTGCCATTGAGGGGGGGCAAAAATGTTGGAGAGACAGCCTTGATGCTGTGCCAGCACTGCTCAGCAGTAGCCAAAACACTGGTGTGTTATCAACACCTTTCTAGCTAATGATGCAGAGCACAGCACTACGAGGGCTGCTATGGGGAGTATTAACTCCATCTCAGCCAGACCCAATACACATGCCATTAATGTCATGCTCAGCAAAATACCTGGGGGGTACCTTTCCAAGGTAACCATTCCTTGGAGAATGGCTGGGCATCATTCTGCTGGTGGGAGGTGGTGAGTGACTGCCTTTGCATCACTTGTTCCCCCCTCCCTTTTCTTCACTTATTAAACTGTCTCAACCCATGAGTTTTCTTCCTTTTGCTCTTCCTTTTTTCTCCCCCATCCTGCTGGGTGGAGGAGTGAGCGAGCAGTTCACGTGTGCTTAGTTGCTGGCAAGGGTCAACCCACCACATTTAGTCATTGCTTTCTCTTCAGGAAAAATCCCAGCCTGAATGACATTAAGTTGTTACTCAAACAGATCTCCCATCTTGAGGGCAAGTGCTGCAATCATTTAGCTACAATTTATGCTAGGCTTTGCAACTAATACCAAATGCTAGTATTCAGAGTTCTATATCCATAGCAGAGAAAGGTGTATTCCTTAGTGGAGACAGGCACCTACCCATCTCAGCTACTAAAGGCCAGAAGCCCTGTCTGGTACTCTCATTCCTGACTAATCTAGGTAAGACTTCTCTTAAGGCATGCACTTTTCCCCAGGCACTGTAAGCAGACTGCTTATCTCAGGACTGAGAATTCCATTAGGCAGTGGAGTACCAAGACACTGCAATACCCAAGAAGGTTGGATAATACTGCCATCAGTTCTTGTCACAGATCTGTTAATCTGTATGATTTAGCAGGTGAAGGGGATGGAGTTTTGAGCAACAGAGACAGGGGCTGCTGATGCAATAGGAACCAACAGGGGAACACCTGAGAAATGCTGCAAAGGAATCAGGGCTTGATCCTCCAAAAAGGTGACATGGTTGATAGCCCAACTGAAGTGCCTCTATACCAAAGCACACAGCACAAGTAACAAGCAAAAGGAGCTGGAAGCCATTGTGTGCCTAGAAAACTATGACCTAATTGCTGTTGCTGAAACTTGGTGGGATGACTCACATGACTGGAGCACTGCAATTGATGGCTGTAAACTGTTCAGAAGGAAGGAGAGGTGGGGGGTTACCCTCTATGTAAAAAAAATAAAATGGATTGACTGCACAGAGCTGTCTTTGAAAGATTCAGACTGGCTGATGATTTGTGGCTTGTGCCAATCCTTTGTATCCATTGTGTTAACAAGGGCCACGTTACCCATCTCCCAATATGTTGTCTGGATGTGTAAAAGCCTTACTGAAATGAATTAAAATAGACCTTTGAAATCCTCTTCTTCCAAGCAATGATTTAGATCAGGAGGCGGGAAGCTCAGGGCAGGCGTGAAAATTTTGTGTCAGTGCTGGTAAACGTTTGTGGTGCACATCTCAAACCAAGATAAAAAATTACTTCCTCTGCCATGCTCCTAAGCATGGTGCCAAACCTAGCTGTAACTAGTGTCTGATGTGACTCTGGATTTCCTATTTGTTTGCAGTTGGAATCATACCAGGGAGACATCTACCCCCTGGCTACTGGAGTCCAGCCAGCACCGACAGCACAGGAGTAGCTGAATGGAATTAACAAAGGCTGGCATATGGAGAGCAGCCCGAACCTTTTTCAGTTGTCCGGTGTTTGTGTAAGGTGCTGTTAGTTCTCGGGTCCATTAACTTCCAGAGAAACAAGCAAGGAGGAAAATGAGATGCATAAAAACTATAGATATTAAACCAAAATGATTTAATGGCTAAAATATTCCCCACAGTGAATAAACTCCAGAAATCTTTCCAGTCAAGTGCTTTAATATTTTCCCCTCCGGATTTTTTAATGCATTGTTTAATGCTGTTTTTTTAGTGTCCTCTGAGTGCTAAACAGCTGCTTACTTCCCTTTGTAGGGCCTGTCCTGCTATGCTTGAGACCAGGCTCTGGAACTGCAAATTCCTTGCCACAATGTCTTGGGGAAGAGACATTCCAGAAAACCAGACACAAGCCAGTACCATGACTGGAGAGGAAGGATGTGTGTGTGGTTTGGTTCAGAACCATTTTGTCTGTCTGTGTGGTTCAGAACTGTTTTCTCTGTCTGTGCGTGTGAGATTTGATTTAACCTCCATCTGTGTGCAACCCTGCTGTAAGTTTTGGGTGATCCTTGCCATTTTCGAATCGTCGCAAATTTGATTGTAACAAATTCCATCGAATCACTCTGTTAAATTGGCTCATGATTAAGTACTGTTAAAATTATACAACCTAATCTTGTGATCTATCTCAAAATATTAATAAATCCTAAATTGCTGCTAAACCAAAGCCATGCAACAAAATCTCATTCGTGACAAATTGGCGTAGTCGGCAGGATGGCAAGTAGTGTCACCAATTGCTTACAAAAGCATGGTGTTAATCTGAACCCTGGCTTCTCGAGAGAATGGACCTGTGATAATTGGTATAATTGGGAAGCGGTAGAGAAGCAGCTAAATGCTGCGAGGGGTTTGACTAAAGATGGGAAAGATAAAGGTATACTCTGTAAAATGTTGGGAACATGCCTAGAAGCTGCATGTAGAGAAAGAGGGGAAACAACCCGAAAGATTCAAGATCTGCAGGATGAAATAGAGAGATGTAAAACTACTGAACTGCTACTATGGGTAAAAATAGAACAACTGCAAAAACAACTTAAGGAAGCTCAATTGAAAGAACAAAAGTTGGGAGAACGTGTTGAAATGATGTTAATGCAAGCCCCCAAACCCCCTGACATAGTTCAGATCAGAAAACTGATAGTATCCCCTGAGGACTGGGATGGTAATATCTGGAATAACTCTGATAATAACAATTCAGATGAGGATGACCCCCTACATCATCCTGAACTGCTTCAATTTATGGCCAGACCCATTATAAAAACTGAACTGCAAATGGGTCCACAGGGAGGGTGAGGTCCAAGTACTCACAAAACAATCCTATTCGACCCAATTCAGATGGCTAATTCGCAAGAATGTTACAGCTGTAAGCCAGGAGAAACTGAAACTGAATACCTATGGAGAGCATGTCTTTTGGGGGGGGGGGATAGAATTTTACTGAGCGCTGATGAGGCTAATGGCTACTGGGGCCCTGGTGTCTTTTTGAATGCTGGTCCCAACCCTCCCGAATGATCCCCATTCAATAACAAGTAGGGTGGCATACTGGGCTGGTGGAATAGATATATTGGAGAGAGGAGAGCCTTTGTTAATACCCATTAGATCTTTGGATGATCTCTCCACAGCTATTACAGAAGCTGCCTGTATGAGCATGGTTCCTTTGAAGTTCCCATCTCGGCAACTGTAGACCACGCTATGCTAAAGCCACTAATAAAGGGAGCCCTTGCCATGCTCAAACCTTATCTCGTTGCAAAACAAGACGAGATCAAGAGAGACACAGATTTTAATGCTCTGTTAGCCATAAGGGATGTTATGTTGTCAGTGATGAAGATGACCAGGAAGCAACCTTACTTCGAAGAAATCTCCCCACTTGGGCAGGATTAATGCATGACATCATAAATTATGGACAAGAAATGGGATGGGATGATGTATCCAGTGGAACAAAAAATACAGGTTGAAGTGTTAGACAGGTTAAGCAAACTGTAAAAGGAACTAGGCCTTAAGCCTTATTGTTTCTAAGACTATTCATATTAGACATATAACTAATGATTAGAAATTGGTTTAGATATGATTAATAGAATGCAGGTGCTTATAAAACAATATGCATAAGCTGCTTATTTGTCCTATGTGTCTCCCCCTCCATGGCTGGCTTGAAACCCAGTCAAGCTGAATCAACAGAAGAAGGATCATACATCTTAGACCTAAGACATGGGAGTAAGTGATTAACTTCAGAACAAGATAAATTAATAGAATAGCCTGAGTGATTTTCAGAAATTCAAAGGTAATCTTTGATGTATAAGAAGATAAGTGATTGTGGTGACCGAAGACCTTCTGCCTACGACCACTAACTTCAGAAGAACCGGGACACGAGAATGGATGAGATAAGATGATGAATGATAACGACATGGGAACAGAGATCGACTGGAAAATTACAAAGACTTTGGACTGGGACAATGGGTGGTAAAAAGGTATATAAGATTGGGAAATTTTTTGAAGTTTGCCATTCACTGCGGTGGTGGCCCAACTCTGAGTTGTTTAATAAAGCAAACCTAGAGAAACCCACGTTTAAAAATTCTTTAACACAAACACCTCAGAGTGACTCTTGAGAACCAGAACCCATTAATCAACAACTGAGGGTCTGGGAAGAGAGAAATGAATTATGGAAACAAGCCCTGGCAATGGGTATTCCCAGAGTTGCTATTCAAAGACAACCGGCTAGAGTTATTCTAAGCTTGATAGAAGCTTTTTGAAAGCGAGACGTAGCACTGTCACCTGCTACTGCAACCCCCCCCAACCAGCTTCTGCAGGACCTCCTAATCCTTTCTCCCCCCTGGGAAGGGAGTTGAAGGAATCACAGAAACAGGAATCAAAAAATGGGTAAACCCCGGACAGTTATTGGGCCTGCCTGTATGGAAAATCGATATTCATCAATGGATAAGTGATGATGGCCCTTATATTATGCTTCCTGTAGGTCCTCAACAAAAACCAACTAAATTTCTAATAGTTACAGGAACACAAATATCTGTACTTACCCAAACTGATGCAATCACCTTAGGATTACAACTAGGCTGACCTAAAGTTAAATTAACTGGCATTAATGGTGGCAGCAAACTATGCCCCACTGTTAAAGTAAAAATTTGGCTTCCTGGCGAAAAACGAATAACCTCAGTTCACTTTGCAGTAAAAGACCACTATGAAAACATATTGGGGTTCGATGTTTTAATGGGACAAACCTGGCAGCTACCAAATGGTAGTATATGGTCATTCAGATCTGGAAGTCTAGGGGTGGAATCTAAAACTGCTGACATCTGCCTTTTGAGAGCAGCACCTGCACTCCCCGACTCCAGTCTCACTAATGTTCCCCAGTATCCAGTGTCAGCTGCCACCAAAGATGGAATTTCAGCTGTTATTGTGGATTTGGAGTCTCGGCAAATTATTTTTTGGACGCATTCTCCATGTAATTCTCCCGTATGGCCTGTTCGCAAACCTGATGGTAGATAGCGTCTTACGATTGATTATCGGCATCTTAATGCCAACACTGAACCCTTAACAGCAGCAATTCCTAATATTGCAAATTTAACTGCCACTCTACAAGCAGCTGCCCAGAAATGGACAGCTGTTTTAGATATCAAGGATATGTTCTTTATGGTCCCCTTGCAAGAACAGGATAAACCCTGTTTTGCATTTACTTGGGAAGGAGTACAGTATACCTTTAACAGGCTTCCCCAAGGTTACAAACACTCCCCTACTATTGCTCATGGAGCACTAGCGGAACTTTTACCGCAAGTATCAATTCCACCAGAACCCCATCTCTATCAATACATAGATGACATTCTGATTGGGGGCGATTTCCAAGAGGCAGTAAGAACAGCAGCCACCTCTGTCTGTATGGGAAACCTTAAATAATGCCAGAGTAGCCATATCACTGGAGAAGTGTCAGGGACCCGCCCAAGAAGTGAAATTTCTAGGAACCTGGTGGATCGCTGGTAGTGCTTCAATTCCACCTGATACCTTGGAAAAGATAGAAGCTTTACAGCCCCCCCGATCCAAAAGGGAACTCCAACAAACATTGGGAACATTAGGATATTGGAGGAAACACTTACCTGGATTCTCAATTATAGCCAGACCCCTCTACTCCCTCCTATGGAAAGAAAAGGTATAGGAATGGACTGAAGAGCATAACAAAGCTATGAAAACCTTAATGAATGAACTGCGAATGTACCAATCCCTTGGACCTGTACACCCCTCTGATCCTATTGTAGAATGGGGATTTGCTGAACATGCAACTTATTGTAACCTGTTTCAGATTGGCCCTAGTGGCCCAAAATGACCTTTACTGTTTAGTTCAACTGCATGTAAAGAGGCAGAGCAATGATACTCTGAACGGGAGAAAGGGCTTTTATCCTTAGTTAGAGCTGTAAAACAGGTTGAAAAAATACATCAGGGACAGCCTGTACAGACTGGAGGACCATTTAATTTACTAGAAGGAATCTTAAAGGGAACTGCTCCTCCAGAAGGAATTGCTCAAAAATCCACAGTGAGAAAATGGTATGCCTACCTAACAGGAGTTGCCAAGAACATGCAGTTAACTGAAGGACACATCAAAGTTTCCAAATTACAGATACCTGTAAATACTGACTCTTTAGCTTTGCAACAACCTCTCAAACCTTCGCCAATTCTAGATGCTCCACCCTTAACTGAGAATATGCTGACCGATGGTATTTGGTTCACAGATGCCTCAGCCCAAAGGATAAAAGGGAAATGGCAATATAGAGCCATGGCCCTTGACATCACCACTGGCAAGCAGGTAGTGGAAGATGGAGGGGGTAGTGCGCATGTAGGAGAACTCAGAGCTGTTGTACTTGCTGCCCAAAATGGAGGGAAAGCTATATATGTGGACTCTTATGTTGTTTGGGCAGGTGCGACACAGTGGCTATGTCAATGGGAAACCCTAAAATGGGAAGTAAACAGATCCCCAGTTTGGAGAAGCAAAGATTGGCAGTTGTTGCTAGACATAGCCAGGAAAACACCTTTCAAGATGGGATGGGTGAAAGCTCATGCTAAGGGTGACCAACCAGCTATGAAGTAGAATCAAAAGGTAGATGAGCTAACTAAAATTAGGAAAGTCACTATAGACCCCGAATGGTACCGGTTAGGAGAATGGTTACATCTTAAGTTAGGACATAGTGGAAAGGATGCCCTTTACTTTGCAGCACAAAGCCAAGGCTGGCCTCTTGACAGAATGCCGACTCAGACTGCAAACTGATCATCCTGATAAAGCACCACCTCTGCACATTAAAGAAGGGAAAACATTATGGTCTACCCGAAAAATCAATTATATTGGTCCTTTAAAACCGTCCGCTGGATACAGGTATATTCTGACAGGCATAGAAGTGGTGTCTGGATTTTTAATGGCCACAAAGTGCCAAAGGGAAAAACACCATCTGAGGCCTTTCCTCATGGTTCTCAATTCTGCCTGTTCCTGACTCTATTCAGAGTGATAATGGCTCACATTTTACTAATAAAGGAGTACAAGAATGGGCAAAACAAGAAGGAATAAAATGGGTGTTCCACACTCCATACTATCCACAATTTAATGGTATGGTTGAACGGGCCAATGGGCTACTGAAAAGGTATCTTAAGCCACACAAAGGACAATGGGACGCCTGCCTCTCAAAAACCCTACACCAACTGAATAATAGATATGGTCCCTATGGAAGCTCAGTTACTCAAGCTTTCTTGACGGCTCCTTTAGATAAACCACTAGATAACGGGCATATCTGGCCTTCAATGAAACCAGGGCAACCCGTCATGGTAAAACTACCATCTGTTGGAACAGTACCAATGACTCTAAGCCACGAGGAACAATAGCATGGGAAACCATTGACAATAGTGGAGCAGAACACAGAATCAGTGCTAGATGGATTTATCCTGTATCATAAAAGGGGTAACCCATTCGGCCTTCCCCACTGAGACTCTTCCTTTCTTTCTTTTACAGAAAACAATGAATCCCACTAATGACCCCATGGGAACAACTATTATACTAGACATCGTCATCTTTACCTCATCGTATATACTCTGCCCCCTCTTCGCATTAACCTGCTGGGATCAATATCGATGGCAACGACAACAACGACTATGTGCCCCTACCCCAACTTCTCTTTTCCTCCTGTTAATCTGAGTAGGTATAATTGCCACTGCTCACACACCAAGCCCATGGGACCATGCGCTGGTAAGATATACTGGAAGTATGGGAACATTGAGGGAAAGGACAGGCTTGAACCTTTCTACTTTAGTTATGCATGGAAATGAAATATACTTAAGAAATGAATGGAGGTGGGACAGGAAAAATTTTGTTCCCCTACTCCGAGGCACACCAGGAGAAGAGATTAAAGTAGGATGCCGAGTAATCAATTAATCTACCCACTGGAAACTGACAGAAATGACTGTTTATAATGCTGATTCCACTTGGACTAGAAAAGACATGAAATTTTGCGATTATGACAACCTAGATTGTTGGTACAATTTCACCTTAGTACAGCCTGTTTTTGTGATGTGCAGATGGGTCCACTGTAGAGTAGGACTGATGATTAAATTTAAGATTGACATGCGCAAAATACGGAATTTGTGTATGATGGGGTGGCCCTGGGTTAATGCTTATATAGGCTCTAATGAATTTGCACCCGACGCTTATTCTGCTAAATCTCTAAATTTACCTGCAGTAGTACTACATAATGACATTGCCTTTCATAGACGAGAGTGGATTATAAAAAACGAAGACAAGGATCGACAGATTCCATCTTTAAAGGGAACAATAGGAGACATCATTTCAGTAGGATGCCGAACTGAAAATCACACTGAGTGCACAACAGTTTTAAGCATTATTATGGACTATGCTGAAGGAAAACAAGGACATGGTCTTGATAACACACATACCTGTCCTTTTGGGCACGAATGTTGGTATAATTTTACTATATTCCGCTCAGCACTTATAATGTGTCTTTGGGCAGACTCCAAATTTCATTCCAGCTTAAGCCTCCAATTCAAAATTGATATCAAGCAGCCGTCCTCACCAACTCAGCCTTCTATTAAGTTATCTCCTTACATTTATAACACCGGCCCTTATATAATTAAAAATATAGGACAACAGTGAGTTTTCTTTATTCCTAGTTGGTCCCTAAAAAGGGTGGAACTTGCACTGCACATTAATGTGTCAGCAATTAGATCAGATTGTTCTGCCTTTTTGGGAGAAGCTTACACTGGCTGGCTAGCATGGTTACATGGACGAACTCTCACCTCTTCAAAATGACCAAAAAGATATGTGACTGGTATCTTAAGAACAGGACTGGGAGTACTGAACAGCATAGACGCTGAAGTCCTAATGAACAAATTAACTGCTGCTACCGATGACCTAAACAAATTAGAACACCCACTAAAATCATCTTTATTGGCATTAGGAGCA
This sequence comes from Harpia harpyja, assembly GCF_026419915.1. NCBI lineage: Eukaryota > Metazoa > Chordata > Aves > Accipitriformes > Accipitridae > Harpia > Harpia harpyja. The sequence continues at coordinate 10,869,074 of NC_068968.1, forward strand.
AGTCAATGGCTCCTATCAGACATTCTGCCTTATTGGGAACGAACAGATGAAAATGACCATCAATTAATTGTAAACACCCTCGGAGCAACTCAAGGTAATACCTCTCTTGCCTTGAGCTGTATCCAAGCACAATTATGGATACAGTCTGTAGTAGCAGCTATTATTAGAGAAGGAGAAGGGGGAACCCTACCTACTGAGGAGGGAGGAGGGTAAAAAGCAAGCTCACGTCCCTGGACTTGAGGAGAGCTGACTCTGGCCTCTTCAGGGATCTGCTTGGAAGCATCCCGTGGGATAAGGCCCTGGAGGGAAGAGGGGCCCAAGAAAGCTGGTTAATATTGGAAGGTTACCTCCTCCAAGCTCAAGAGCAGTCCATCCTAACGAGCAGGAAGTCGGGCAAAAATGCCAGGAGGCCTGCGTAGATGAGCAAGGAGCTCCTGGCCAAACTCAAGCACAAAAGGAAGGTGGAAGCAGAGACAGGTAACCTGGGAGGAATACAGAGACATTGTCTGAGAATACAGGGATGATGTTAGAACAGTCAAAGCCTACATGGAATTGAATCTGGCAAGGGAGGTCAAACACAACAAAAAGGGCTTCTATAAGTACATAAGTGGCAAAAGGAAGACTGGGGAAAATGTGGGCCCATTGCTGAATAAGACAGGGGACCTGGTGACACAGGACACGGAAAAGGCTGAGGTACTGAATGCTGCCTTTGCCTCAATCTTTACTAGCAAGACCAGCCTTCAGGAATCCCAGGCCCCAGAGACCAGGGGGAAAGTCTGGAGCAAGGAAGACATACCCTTGGTGGAAGAGGATCAGGTCAGGGAATACTTAAGCAAAAAGGATGTACATAAGTCCATAGGCACTGATGGGATGCACCCATGAGCACTGAGGGAGCAGGCAGATGCCATTGCAAGGCCACTCTCAATAACCTTTGAAAGATCACGGTGATTGGGAGAAGTGCCTGAAGACTGGAGGAAAGCAAATGTCACTCCTATCTTCAAGAAGGGCAAGAAGGAGGACCCAGGGAACTACAGGCCAGTCAGCCTCACCCTGGGAAGGTGATGGAGCAGCTAATCCTGGGAACAACTTCCAGGCGCATGAAGGACAAGACTGTCATCAGGAGTAGTCGACATAGATTCACCAAGGGCAAGTCATGCTTGACCAACCTGACAACCTTCTATGATGAAATGACTGGCCTGGTAGACAAGGGGAGAGCAGCGGATATTGTCTACCTTGACTTCAGGAAGGCCTTTGACACTGTCTCCCATAAGATCCTCATAGAGAAGCTGTTGATGTATGGGCTGGGCGAGCAGACAGTGAGGGGGATTGAAAACTGGCTGAACAGCCGGGCCCAGAGGGCACAAAGTCTAGTTGGAGGCCAATAACTAGCAGTGTACCCCAGGGTCAATACTGGGTCCAGTCCTGTTCAACATCTTCATTAATTATCTGGATGATGGGGCAGAGTGTACTGTACCCTCACAGCAAGTTTGCAGATGACACCAAACTGGGAGGAGTGGCTGATACACCAGAGGGTGGTGCTGCCATCCAGAGGGACCTTGACAGGCTGAAGAAATGGGCTGACAGGAACCTCCTGCAGTTCAACAAGGGGAAGTGCAAAGTCCTGCCCCTGGGGAGGAACAACCCCATGCATCAGTACATGCTGGGAGCCAACCAGTTGGAAAGAAGCTTTGCAGAAAAGAACTTGGGGGTCCTGGCGGACACCAAGTTGAACATGAGCCAACAATGTGCCCTTGCCGCAAAGAAGGCTAATGGTATCCTGGGCTGCATTAGGCAAAGTATTGCCAGCAGGTCGAGGGAAGTGATCCTTCCCCTCTACTCAGCACTGGTGAGGCCACACCTGGAGTCCTGTGTCCAGTTCTGGGCTCCTCAGTACAAGAGAGACATGGACATAGTAGAGAGAGTCCAGCAAAGGGCCACTAAGATGATTAAGGAACTGGAGTGTCTCTCCTGAGGAAAGGCTGAGACAGCTGGGACTGCTTAGCCTAGAGAAGAGAAGGCTCAGGGGGGATCTTATCAATCAACATATATAAATACCTGAAGGGAAGGTGCAAAGAAGACGGAGCCAGGCTCTTTCCATTGGTGTCTAGCAACAGGACAAGAGCCAATGGGCACAAACTGAAACAGAGAAGGTGTTGTCTGAACATAAGGAAACACTTTTTTTACTGTGAGGGTGACTGAGCATTGGAACAGGTTGTGGAGTCTCCCTCCTTGAATATATTCAAATACCATCTGGACATAGTCCTGGGCAACCGGCTCCAGGTGGCCCTACTTGAGCAGGGGGATTGGACCAGATGACCTCCAGAGGTCCCTTCCAACCTCAATCATTCTGTGATTAAATGATGTATAGCAAGAAAGGGGGAATCTGGTAGAGTAAGGCACATTCAATACATTCAGTTACAGATATCGCTTCAGTCTCACAATGTTGTTTCTCTGCAATAATATCCATAAATTAACAGGTATAAACATCAATTTTTTGTAAAAAGAGTATGTGCAACTTAAAAATAGGGCCATGTGCTAACTCACCTACTGTATGCAAATCACACTTGCAATTTATATTTTTGAATGCAAACTAGTAACTGGAAAGTTACTCTGACAACTCTGAATTACTGCAATATTTAAAGCAGAAGGACTTGAGAATTTGTAGTAATTGAGAATTTTGACATTTTCTTCACCACAGGATCATACCACACACACACGCAACCTAGACTAACTGCTCAAGGACCAGTGGACACTGTGTAACTCCCCTAGGAGCAGGCAGGTAAGCCTTGGCCTCATCCCATAACATGCCAGTCCACTTAGCACTGGGGCCATCAAAATTTGACATTTTACATCCTCAATGAGGAACTGCAGTCTGGTAAAGCATCTGCTTCTAGAACTACTCATATTTTGTCTATTTTACTGTGGTGGGTTAACTTTGGCTGGCTGCCAGGTGCCCACCAAGCCACTCTATCACCCCCCCTCTTCAGTGGGACAGGGGGAGAAAATAAGATGAAAAACTCGTGGGTTGAGATAAAGGCAGTTTAATAAAGAAAAGCAAAGTCCGTGGGAGGAATCAAAGGAAACAAATAAAAAAGAAATCTGTTCTCTGCTTCCCATCAGCAGGCGATACCCAGCCACTTCCTGGGAAGTAGGGCCTCAGTGCGTGTAGCGGTTGCTTTGGAAGACAAACACCTTAATAACGAATGCCCCCCCCCCTCCTTTCTCTCAGCTTTTATTGCCAAGCACAACGTCATATGGTATGGAATATCTCTTTGGTCACTTTGGGTCAGCTGTCCTGGCTATGTCCCCTCCCAACCTCTTGCCCACCCCCAGCCTACTGGACTTTGGGGGTGGGGGGGGGGGGTTTGGAGAGACAGCCTCCCTGCTGTGGGACCACTGCTCAGCAGTAGCCAAAACATTGGTGTGTTATCAACACTGTTCTAGCTACAAATACAAAGCACAGTCCTATGAGGGCTACTATGGGGAAAGTTAACTCCATCCCAGCCAGACCCAATGCATTTACTTACAAAGGTTATCTCATGGCATAACACTGCCCTTGAAAGCACTGGGTACTCAAGAGCTGCAGCTAGGAGACAGTACAGAAACAAAAACATAGGCATATCCATTGAATGATACCAGACAATCTCTTTGCCTCACAGTGAAATCAATGAATAGCTCTTCAATACTCACAAACATTTGTTAATTGCTGATGAACATAAATTGAGGAGACAAGCAACTACCATGGCTGCTGCTAGGAATGAGCAAGGAAAAAGAGTTGAAAGAGCTGGGATGAACTGACATCAGCAAACCACGAGGTCCTAGTGATCTTTCAGTTGATGCTCATAGGAAATGACTTGCGCTGGTGACATTTTTTGCATGTGTTCCATGTTGTGCCAAATTCTGATGTTAACCTAAGCCAAAGATTTAGAAGTAGCCTAGTGTTTTGTGCAGGTACTGGAAGACCATAGATCAACAAGGAAATACTCTCCTTTCTATGAAACTAAGATAATTTCTATAAATTGGCTTCATTCAATATCAGGATTAAATATTTTAGTCAGCCAAACTGTCTTGGGTCCTGCCCTCTGGGGCTGCTACAGGAGATACCACTCTCACCGTACTTTACGGCATCGTTACTTAGACCTGAAGCCCCAAAATAGCCAAAAGTGAATTAAAAAAAGGACTAATTAGACTGGAGTGGCTGGTTAGGGACACTGAAAGTATTTGGTGCCATAAAACACTCAGATGGGGAAGGCACAGAAAGCACCTTTTTTTCCCAAGTGCGGTACAAAATCCCAGTAACGCAGCTGCTTGTCCAGGAATAACAAGCTTCTACTATCACTTAGGACTTAAGAGTCCACTCAATGTGTCTAAAAATATTTGATAGTCATCTCACTGTAAACAGTAGTCTAGGTCATACAAGGACATTCGAAAATAAAATCCAAGAGAAGCAAAAGGCAGATGCAACTGTCCGAATCCAGCAGCACCTGTTAAAAGAACAGCAACAACTCTCTCTGCTTCTCAATGACAGCTGGCTGTTTCCATGCACTTCTCCACACAAGATACGAGGTCCTAAATGACTACCTTACTAGTAAAATCTGAAAGTAACTAACAGAACCTACAGTAAACTTGAGTATGAATTTGACTGTTCCTATTGCTACCCAGTAATGTAACAGGAACCAAGATTCAAAAAATAGAGTGAAAGAAGCTCATGTTGGAACAAAAACTTACGAGAAAAACCTTGAATGGTGCAAATGCATGTGAACTTCTTTAAAGACTTCACTGAATCCTCAGGCTCTAACAGCCTTTAGAAAAACATACAAAAAAATGTGTCAACTTTAGTGTCCTAGTACTAGAGATGGCAACACATGTAGATATGCCTCCTGACAGTATTTTTATTCAGCCCCTCCAAGAACCAATTGCATGTCAGTCTGAAACGTGACAGCCTGCAGGTTACTTAATATCAAATATATGTATAAAAAAAAAATAAACAAATTACTCTTTTGTGCTGTCTTGCCAATCTTGCCTTAGTCTCCTCCAGTTCTTTGTGAATCTTCAGTACATGCTTGTTCATTTTACGAATTGTGGAATGTAAGATTTCCCAGACATAGAACCTAGGAAAGATGCAGAACCCAAAACAGTAAATTGCACACTCTTCCAAGACAGAAAATACACAGGTCTGCTGTAACTCTCAACTCTTCTTATTGAAACCATCAGAAACAGGGCAACTTTCTATTGCTACAGAGCAAGTTAAACTAATAAACAGAGAAGTGCACAACACTGATCTGGGGGAAATTTACAACATTTCATCATTATCATTACCTAGGACATCTACTGGAGTGAGCAAACATTCAATATTAAGAAAGCATATCACTCACTCACTTCTTACCTGTACTTTGTACTGAATTACCAAACCAGCGCTTTATTTCAGAATCATTCTGCAACACTACTAGCATCAAACTGCCAGGTCTGAGTATTTTTCCCCACTCACAGTAAACAATATATCTGAGGGTGATGCAGGATACATGCCCTAGGTGCAAGCCAAGACTCCACCAGGCTAGCAGCTATACAACAGGGTTAATGGTTCTTGCCCAGAAATGGTCCTAGAGCTTCTCCTTCCACTTTGGCAAACTTACAGGCTACTTGCATGAATCTTGCTAGCATAGCTTTTTGCAGGACACAGAAATGCACGCTGCAGCTCAGATGAAAATACTAAAGCTTGTGTTTTAGGGAAGCAACACAATTTTATGTAGAGTTTAAAGCAAAATGATGAAAGTAAAAACTGCAATTATTTTAAGTTTAAAAAAAAAAAAAAAAAAGGATTCTAACCATTTAAAATAAAAATTCAGATAAAAAGCAACTGAAGACAGAAATTCCACACTTGTTACCTAGTAAAATCATGTGCAAGTTCTGAAGAGAAGATCCAGTTTGCTACTGCAGCACAATCAACAATCTGTGTTCGAATCATCTTATCCACAAGAACAGCAATCATCTACATTTTGGGAAAGACAAGATGGTCATTCCTACCACAAGAAATGGTCAAGTTTACCTGCTGCAACATGGAGTCTGTGAAATTACTGTGGGCTAAGGTACAACCAGTGTTGGGTTGTATGAAAAGCTATTAGAGTCAAGTTTGGTTTTATGCAACTTTGCAAATACATTAGTCAAACTAATGGGTGATTTCAAACACTTTAGGAAGCTAGTACTGCTTAAAGCAGACATCTCATTTGCTGAACCTAAAAATGCTCAGACTAGGGGAGTTGTATCAATCATGCCAAGTATGCATTCACATTTTAACAAGTTGTCTTTACTCCTCATGAGAGTGATGACTTCAGTTTTCATTCAAGTGACTACTTCTGCTATTCCCAAGAGCAAAAATACAAGAACTGAATTTTGAGACAAGGCATCAGAGAAGCAAGTCCCAATAGTCAACATTGGAATATCCAACCAGAAGATGTGTTCCTGTTACATAACCATAAGGTAACAGCAACTGCTAGCCTAATCTCCTTAGACTGCAACGGTCCCCAACCACAACCATATGCTCTTTCCTGCAGGATGTCTTCATTTTAGAATGAAACCAGCACTGTATATAAGTATTTACTACAGGACCCTACCTTGATGAGGCCTGTGGGAAAATCAAGCAGGTAGCTACAAAAAATATCTTGTGATTAGAACAGCTTTGTGCCATTCAGAAGAAAGGGCCCATCTTAATTATTCACGTACTCCATACCGAAATACCCAAGAAACTCAACCTGCAACATATTTATTCTCATAATCATCCATTCTCAAATAGAATAGGGAAGTGTAACAAAGCTCAATTTATGGTAGAAAACTAAAGTAACAGAATGAATCAGAGAACTCATGCCTCATTTCTCAATTTCCAAGATTGCTTCCTACATGCATTTGTCTTAAGAAATTCTTCCTGGCATTATCCAGATTACCTAGTTTGAGCCTTCATGTAACACAGACATAGGAATTTGTGAAAGTATTAAATCTTGATGTTAAAGTTTCCTTTTATGACATCAAAGCCTTTGTGCCCCCAGAAAATAGTTGAGGCTGTGACCATCCATAATTTAAAGGCTGATATTTCAGGTAGGAATTTATATATATATTTAATCTCTGCTTTTTTGATCCTTTTATTTAAGAAGCTATTTTACAATATCTTACTTCTCTTTCAGGACCTTACTTTTAAGAATATTAAAAGTAATCTTTTAGTAACCCTAGAAAATGGGCCTTAGACCCAGTAGCAGATGCAAGGATTCTCCAGCACTCAATGAGATTACTTTTGGAAGTCTGGCTCATGCAACTGAGGCGCCAATCATTTCCAGACATAATATCATATATTACAAACACACCAGGGAGAAATATCCAAATAACTAATGCGGGAAAAATTGAACACAAGTTTCTTACTGATCTCCATTTATAAAACAATGACAACATGGGGAAACAACAACTGCTGTGAAGAAATTGCATGTTTTAAACAGCTGAGGTATTTTTCATGGTTCTTTCAGCACATTATTTCATCAGATTCAGGAATGAACTTTAACCATGGTAGTGTCACAGACAAATCTGTTCTGAATGTTGGTTGAGAGCAGATTTACTTGCTTTGTCTGTGCATAACACTGATTCCAACCTGGTCTTTGTGGCTCATTGTGATTGCTAGTGAAAAACCACACAAGTGCTAAATAACCAGGTTCTCTCTTTTTGCCTACTTACCTACTAACCAGGTTCTCTCTTCAGCCTACTTCTGTGTTACAAGATCTACATCTTAAAAAGCATATAGCACAAGAACGCTGTTCTAGTATTGAAATTTTGAAGAAAAACAGGGTTGGATTGGGTTTGGTTTTTAAGTTATTCTCTTGTAAACCAGAGCGTAGCACAAAGCTGAAAGTCTTCTACACTGAACTTTTAACGTGAAAGTCTCACTGATAGAGAATAAATTTGATGTCCAGTTTAAGTCACTTAACAGTAGTAAACACAACTTCAATTCTTTTAAATACAAATAGACAACAGACAGTATTTTTAAGTAAACAAAGGAAATCGTAATGCTTTATATTTTAACATGACTTTCTGTGAGTGGAAACTTCAACAAATATCTGCCATTGATGCTCTTACCTGTGGATGATTCTTCCAAACCTCGTATACAACTCTCAGGACATGGAGTTTCCCCTCATCACTTTCAGCAAGTACTTTGAATACTTCGTGAAACCTTTAAAGAAATATAAGTAGTCAATGGAGGGGTCAGGATCAGGGCAATGAAGCAGGAGACACATAGTAAGTGGTTTAGATGGTCCCAACATTTTCTTTTGGCCAATCTGCAACAATTCTGGAAAGGCTACCCCCTGACAAATAGTACTGTCCTGAGTTTAAAAGGTTGCAGAGACAAGACAACTCCTAAAAGCAATGTAACCCTGCCTCAGGGACAAACTTACTCCTCAAAGCTAGGCTACAGTTCTCATGCTTTTAAATGCAGGAGAGAACTCTGCTGCTCGGTGTGCTTATCTGTATGCAGGCAGAGTGAAATTTGCTGCTTTTTGTGCCTTGGACTTTGCCTATTGATAGGTGTTTCCACAACCGTAGACCATTATTCAATCTCCCCCCTACTGAGGAAAGCACTGAGAGCATCTACTTCAGTAGAGTTAAGCTGACTCCTATGTCAGTATTCACAGCCCAGTTTATGTAACGTAGCTATAAAGTTTAAATGGCTCTTTTTGACCTTATGGATATCACTGTTGATATGCAGCAGTGAAACCACTATAGCTCTGAATACACAGAGTCCTGCTTCTTATGTTACTGACTGTAGGCTAGTGACCATCGTTTGTTATAAACCATCATCATAAATCTTCCACGTGCAGACAAAAATCAAGCTGTTATATTTGTAAAGTATATAAAGTTGTATAAATAGGAAAATAATTCAGTAAGACACATGGCCACCTCTTTCCTACTGAGAGACTTTAACAGCATCAAGTATGCAGTGTCGAAAATAAGTTATTTTCATCTCATTTTGCTTAAACAGTTGCAGTAAATCCTCTAGAAGTTAAAGCATGTCTTTAAAAGCATGCACTCCAAAAATATTCTAGAATAAATTTTATATTGCTTAGGTATATTTAAGAAGTTGTGGGTTGATTTTTTTAATTTTTTTTTTTTTTTAAAAACCAAAACCACCGACTTAACTGATTTTGAGTCATACTGGTTGTTGCAACACACTGTAGAAGACATGATACTGTCATGGGAGGTATGCAGTCA